>NW_027204889.1:0-19452 GCF_024711535.1 Dipodomys merriami
AATTTGTTCTTCATAAGTTTTAAATAACACTCTTTTAAAAATATATTTTATGAAGTCGGGCGCCAGTGGCTCACACCTGTAATCCTAGCTACTCAGGTGGCTGAGATCTGAGGATTGCAGTTCAAAGCCATTCTGGGCAGGAAACTCTATGAGCCTCTAATCTCCAGTAAACCACTAGAAAACTGAAAGTGACACTGTGGCCTTGAGCTGAATTGCTGAGGGAGAGTGTTCAGGCCAAGAGTTCAAGCTCCATGACCAACCAAAAATATGTTAATCCATTTAATAAAATGTAAATATAACATTATAGAATTACCATATTTACTTCTAGTTCAAAGGTCTTAGAAACTTGTAGTCTATATACCTTGTGTTTAGAGCTAGGGAAGCGAAGACCCAAGCAGGAGCTTGCTCAGATCACATCCTCAGCAGCAGCAGCAGTACTATGTCAGAGTCCTGGTTTTCTGGCCTCTAATCAGGGTTTTGTTTTGAATACTAAGTACAGACAATTCCCAAGATTAATTTTAATGATTGCTTTTGAGCATTGGAGAAGAAGGTCATCTAAATGTCAATACCTGAAAATTGATTATTTTGATTTCTGTTTGGTTTTAATAAATTCTTCACGATATGTTTTGTATTTCAAAACAAAGCATTTAATTTATCTTTTCGTTTCTTGCAGGAGAAGCTAACCTTCCGTCATACCTTATATCAGCACTTGGTAGCAGGCTGTGTGCTCATAAAACAACCAGAATGCATATTGGATAAATTCTCTTGGTCTGAGCTTTGTGCAGTCTTGCAGGAGAATGTTGATGCTCTCATTGCAGACCTCAACAAGGCTAATGAGAAGGTAACTGTCCTCAGGCACCAGATACCTCTATTAAATTCAGTGACCTTTGTCCACATCACAGTATCATTAAGAGGGGCTGACATTCATCTTATTTCAAAAAGAATTTTGGTGTTAATAATTCAGTACCATTAATTATAGCTTGTCTACAACTCAGTTTGATGCCGTTGCTGTGGGCATGTAAATGTGACTGAAGTCTGCATGAAGTCTCTAAGCTCTACTTTCTGTGCAGGACATGCTAATACTACTAGCCAGTATTAGCCGCAGGGACCTAATTAAAAGAAAATAAATTAATCTTACTGATGAAGCAATTCAAAGAAATTAGTCATTTACATTAATAAACCAAATCTTTATGTGAGTATAAAATTGAAACAAGATACAGTTATTCAAAAACATTATATTAAAAAAACCCTTGCTTAGGAAACAAGAAGTGATATTTTAAAAATTACTTAGAAAAATTTAAATTATGTTTTGAACCTGTTTTTTCCCCAAATGCAAAAACTGTATATGAGAAAATGAAGCTAATTCATGCAAATGAATGTCAGGTATGCATTTTGTAGAACAAAATATCAGTTTTTTATGGTTAATTTGCCATTTACAAGCTTAGCAAGTCAGTCTTTCCTAAAAAAAAGAAAAAATATTTAGATATAGAAAACAAAAATGGATTAGCAAGTCAGCATAGCTCACTATTAAAGATATTGTTTCTTGTCTTGATCTGTTGATCTGGTCAGAATTATGTTTGTGTGGTCTAGTTTCCAGATCTTAGTTACAATGACCTCAGCACTTAAGGGATAAGAAGAAAAAAAATATTTTGTAAGTTCTTTAAAATATACATAACAGTTTCTGTTGGAAGCTAAGTAAATGAAAAGGGTGAATATGCTTGAAATAATTTATATATGTGTGTGTGTGTATAAAAGTAAAACAATGATATTATTTTAAAAAGTGGGGGATAAGTAGGAAAGAATGAAATTGATAAGGAGACATTGTGTGCCTGTATGGAAATGTCATAATGAAACACCTTTGCACAGTCAATATACTATTAAAAATGCTTTACTAATAAAACAACCTAAATGGAGGGTAAGATTTTATGTTGCTGAGCATTTTTCATTGGTCCTATTGACAAACCCAACCATAGGCACTGAGGAGTAGGGCTGAGAAATGGAGGAATAAATTGTGAGAAGCACAGATGTTGTTTGTAATGGTCAAAGTGTGCATAATGGCTCTAAAATTACTGATAGTTAAAATGAGTATGTTTTAACCTTCTGAAATGATGATATGTTTTAAATAGTTTCTCATAGTTTTAAAATGACACATTTTGGAGGTTAAGGATTTTCTTTTCGTTGTTAAGTGAAAACAATGGCGGGAATATTCTGCCTAATCAAGCATATATATATATATATATATATATATATATATATATGCTTTATATATATATATATATATATATATGCTTTATATATATGTTAAGTATTTGTACATTTGTAAATCTCATTTAAATATATCCTTTTCCATTAAGGTATCTGAATAGCTTGGGCTTTGTTTCCAGAAGTTAAGACTCTCTTTCTTAATTATCTTGGTAAAATTGTTTATAGAATGAACAATTTTGTTAGAAAGAAACCATCAAATTTGTTGTTTAAATATATAAATTGAACTTTCTGCTAAAATATGATAATATACCTTACTAATTCCCACTTCCTAATTTATTCACATTTTAATTTAAAATTTTATATGATTTAAAGGAATAACATATAGTAGGGAATTCTGGGTGTTTTTTGAAAGGAGATGATGCAAACAAGTGATTTATTAGAAGCATCTTATTCTTCATTTCATTTCTCTTTATAGATAAACCACCTAGAATATATCTGCAAAAACAAGTCTGACACAATGAGAGAGCTTCAACAAACTCAGGAAGATACCTTTAACAAAGTGGCAGAACAGATCAAAGCCCAAGAGAGCTGCTGGCATAAACAAAAGAAGGAACGGGAACTGCAGTGTTCAGAAGAGGGCACAGGTATGCTACTCTATAAAGAGTTTTTAAAAAATGGGTTCCTCGGCCTAACTCATCAGAAGGTTTCCTTTTATTTTAATTTCAGATCAGTTTAACACTTTTTGAGACCATCATAAAACTTGTTGATATACACATATGCACAAATTATGCAAACATCTCTCTCTGTGTGTGTGTGTGTGTGTGTGTGTGTGTGTGTGTGTGTGTGTGTGTGTGTGTGTGTATTAAGGATTTTTCTTCCACTGAAGTTTGGAAGATGAATTCTGGTTAAAACAGCCTGAGGTACAGTGGTCAATTAAATGCTAAAATTGTATATCTTTTATTTATATTGAAAACAAAAATTTAGTGGTCTGGTAAAATATTTTCAGTGTTAGTCTAGGTATTAACTCCATTTATGGAGTTAATTTATGGAGGTTCTCATCTAATATTTGGCATTAAAATTTGTTATACCTATATTTTGAATATGAAATTTCCTCCAGAAGCTCAAGTATTGAATATTTGTATGTGGTTGCCAACTAATGGCTTTGGGAAAGTGATTGGAATTCTGTGTGCTTTGCTGACCTAGTGATTGGATTAAACTCTTGATGGAATCATGACAGTGGGACTTATTTGGAGGAGTAGGTCACTGGAGGTAGGCCTTAGAGAGAGGGATTTTTATATCCGGACTATCTTCTCTTTACCTGTTTCCTGTCTACCATGAGCTGTTGCTCTACATGTCCTACTTCCCTCAGGCCAAGAATGATGGGACTAAGAAACTGTGGAATAAATGCTTTGAAACAAAACCAAAGTCAGTCCTTCTTCCTTTAAGATGTTTTCTCAGGTATTTTATCAGTGTAATGTCCAAAGTAATGAACATACCTACTGACATTATAGGACAGTTCTATCACACACTAATTATGAAATGCATTATATCTTCTATGTTAGATTTGATTGGGTAGGTAGCATAACCATATTTTTCTCATACAAATTATTGTCATCATTATTTATATTGTTAACTATTTTCCCTATCTATCAGGAGCAATATAACATTTTTGTTTTGATAAACCTCAACTTTTCAATGTTTAATATTGATTTCTTTTTTTCTTTTTGGTGTAGTATATGAGAATTCTCTGCTTAAATGTGTGATCATTAAGATTTAATTTTAGTTATTTTTTTCTTTTAGTCATTTAGTAGGTTTTATATATAGATCCATGATCAATTTTGGGTTAATTTTGGTAAAGATGTGAACTATGCATTGAGGTCTTTCTGCATATAGATATTAATTATTCTAGTTTTATTGGTTGAAAAGACATGTCCTTTCTATATTGAATTTTCTTTGTACTTCTGTACAAAATCAATTCACAGTGTTTGTATATATGTGTCTATTTCTGAATGTATCTGTTTTTTTTTTCAGTACTCCACTGACTTAATTACTGTAGCTTTTTTTAAGTGTTTAAATTAGATAATATGAATCATCCAAATTTTTCATTTTTCTATATGTTTGAATCCATTTTACTATAAATGTACAAGAGGGCATAGCAAATCAATTTTTGAAGAGAGCCTGCCATCACAAATGCTAAAGTTTTAGAAGGAACTCTCACTGAAGATTTTCTTGAAAATAAATTATCCACACCCAAAATTTTCATCCATGTTTTTGCAAATTGAAAGTACCATTTTTAATTATTCCTAAAAGTATATTCATATTATATATTGGCATATAGTCTATTATTTTTTTTGTCGGTCGTGGGGCTTGAACTCTGGGCTTGGGCCCTATCCCTCAGCTCTTCAGCTCAAGGCGAGCACTCTACCACTTGAGCTACAGCGCCACTTCCTGGCATATAGTCTATATACAATGTGCATACTTTGATTTTTCATCAAATATAATTTAATACACTGCAATGACTCATTTTTGGTCTATATTTTGTTACTTATTTTATAATACATATTATAGGACAAATTTTATTTTAGAAAATTTTGTTATCATTAATTCTACACATTTGCCTTCCCTAAAGGCTGCAATGCAAATACAAATATTTTCACTTCACATTTCTTAATAGATTTTCAAAAATTGTCTTGATAAGAATGGAAGATATAAAGTTATTACATAGGATTGTGGAGGATGTTTGGTGTCAGATGGGCAGAACCTTTAGTAGAGGCCATCTGTTAGTAAGTTAATGGTTAGTAAAGGGAGCTCAACGAGTAAGAACAATTTTGGCATTTGAATTGCATTTTTATTCTTTGCTGATTCTGGGGCTTAAACTTAGGGCCTGTGGATTCTCTCTCTCTCTCTCTCTCTCTCTCTCTCTCTCTCTCTCTCTCTCTCTCTCTCTCTCTCTCTTTCTCTCTCTCTCTTTCTCTCCTCTTCTTTCCTCTCCTCTCGTCTCCCTCCATTTCCCTCCCTCCCTCTCTCACTCCCTCCATTTCTTCCTTCCTTCCTTCCTTCCTTCCTTCCTCCTTTCTTTCCTTCTTCTATTCCTCCCTTCCTCCCTTCCTCCCTTCTTTTCCTCTCTTCCTTCCTTTCTCTCTCCCTTTTATTCTCTCTGTCTCTGTCTCTCTATCTTTCTTTCTGTCTCTCCCTTCCTTCCTTCCTCCCTTCCTTCCTTTCTCTCTCTCTTTCCCTTTCTTTCTTCTTTCTTTCTTTCTTCCTTTCTTTCTTTCTTTCTTTCTTTCTTTCTTTCTTTCTTTCTTTCTTTCTTTTTCTTTCTTTCTTTTTCTTTCTTTCTTTCTTTCTTTCTTTCTTTCTTTCTTTCTTTCTTTCTTTCTTTCTTTCTTTCTTTCTTTCTTTCTTTCTTTCTTTCTTTCTTTCTTTCTTTCTTTCTTTCTTTCTTTCCTTCCTTCCTTCCTTCCTTCCTTCTTTCCTTCTTTCCTTCTTCCCTTCTTTTTGGTTTTTTGGGTCCAGTCTTGGGGCCTGAACTCTGGGCCTGGGAGCTGTCCCTCAGCTCTTCAACTCAAGGCTAGCACTCTACCACTTGAGCCACAGCACCACTTCAGGCTTTTTCTTTTTGCTTATGTGGTGCTGAGGAATCGAACCCAGGGCCTCATGCATGCAAGGCAAGAGCTCTACCATTGAGACCCCTTCCCAGCCCCTTCCTTCCTTCCTTCCTTCCTTCCTTCCTTCCTTCCTTCCTTCCTTCCTTCCTTCCTTCCTTTCTTTCTTTTCTTGCTTGCTTTCTCTCTCTCCCTCCCCATCTCTCCCTTCCTTCCTTCCTTCCTCTTTCTCTTCTCTCCCTTTCCCTCTCTCTCTTTCTGTCTTTCTCTCTCTGTATCAGTCTCTTTCTTTCTTTCCTCTCTTTCTCTTTTTCTCTTTCTCTCTCCATTTCCCTATTTCCCTTTTTATCTTCCTGCCTTCCTTCCTTTTCTCTCTCTCTTTCTTTCATTCTTTCATTCTTTCTTTCCTTCTCTTTCTCTCTTTCTCTGTCTCTTTGCCTTTCTCTCTTTCTTTCCTCTCTCTTTCTCTCCTTTTCCCTCTCTTTCCCTCTCTTTTTCTCTTCCCCTTTCTATCCTTCCTTCCTTCCTTCCTTCCTTTTTCTTTCTGTCTCTCTTTTCTTTTTCTTTTTCTTTCTTTCCTCTTTCTTTCTCACTCTCTCTCCCTTTCTATCGCTCCCCTCCTTCCCTCCCTCCCTCCCTCCTCCCTTCTTTCCTTCCTTCCTTCCTTTCTTCCTTCCTTCCTTCCTTCCTTCCTTCCTTCCTTCCTTCCTTCCTTCCTTCATTCCTTCCTTCCTATGTCTTTCTGTTTTTCTTTCTTTCCCTGTCTCTCTTTCTCTTTTCTTTCTATTTTTTTCTTTCCTTTTTCTTTCTCACTCTCTCCCCCTTTCTTTCCCCTTCCTTCCTTCCTTCCTTCCTTCCTCCCTCCCTCCCTCCCCTCCCCATCCCCCCTCTTTCTTTCTTTCTTTCTTTTTTTCTTTCTTTTTTTCTTTTCTCTGTCTTTTTCTTTGCTTCTTTCTCTGTTTCTCTTTTTCTTTCTTTTTCTTTCTTTCCTCTCTCTTTCTCACTCTTTTTCTGTCTTTCTTTCCTATTTCTTTCTCTTTCCTTCCTTCCTCCTTCTTTCTTCCTCCTTCCTCTTTCCTCCTTCCTCCTTTTCGTTTCTAGGCTAGCACTCTACAAATTGAGCTACAGATCCATGTCTGGCTTTTTAGTGGCTAATTGGAGATAAGAGTCTTGGAATTTCCGGGGCTGGCTTTTTGAACCATGATCCTAACATGTCAGCCTTCTGAGTAGCTAGGATAATAGCATGAGCCACTGAAGTCTGGCTTTTGAATTGCTTTTATCTGAAAATAGAGTTATTTATAAAACCTTTGAATTTATATGTGTAGATGTAGGTATCGTGTATTATGTATGTGTTTCCATTTTCTGGAGTTTATTTTTGATAAATAATTATTTTATATGACCAGAAGCACATAGGCATTGTGACTTTGGGGTACTAAGAGTATCTTCCTTTGGTTTCATTGTGTGTGAATGCCTAGAGTTCCGTGTTCAGTGTATTTTAGATCTAGCTTCCTTTCCTTGGATTTAATGGTTATCTTATTTATTTTTTGGTTTGCTTAATTTCTATGAACTTATCATGAATCGAACTAAGCTGTAGGAATCATGCCTCTACCAAGCTCTATGACTCTCCTTTCAATATGTTCAGATATTTTCTGTTGCTTCATCTTTTTAAATAAATACTTCCTAGAGGCTCTGGCCAGCCCAGATTACCTTTTCAGTATTTTGCTGCATAAATGTCATCTTAGTATTTCTTTTTATCCCCATCCTGAAAATCCTTTCAATGCTTTCTTTTTTTGGGGGGGGGTCAACTTGTAGGACCTGAACTCTGGGCCTGGGCGCTGTCCCTCAGCTCTTCAGCTCAAGGCGAGTGCTCTACCACTTGAACTACAGTGCCACTTCTGGTTTTCTGGTGGTTTATTGGAGATGGGAGTTTCATGGACTTTCCTGCCTGGGCTGGCTTTGAACCGAGATCCTCAGATCCCAGCCTCCTGAGTAGCTAGGATTACAGGCATGAGCCACCAGCACCTGACTCAATGCTTTCTTATGTGGAAAACTCTTACTCTAGGAACTTAAGTCTCAGTTTAGGTCCTTATTTTGGTGGTGCATATTCTCCATTAGCCTCCTAAGAACGTTTATGGGAGGTATATATTTTGAGATGTTGCAAATCTGAAGTAGCCTTTCTTACTGTCTTGTCTTTGAATGATAACTTGGGCAAAAGTTCTAACTTGGAAATTATTTCCCTTAGAATTTTGTCAGGCATTGCAGCATTATTTTCTAATTTCAAGTGTTTCTTTTGAGAGTTGATGCCAAACATAATTTTTAATCTTTTATGTAGAGTTGCATAATGTCTTACACTTGTAATCTCAGCTACTTGGGAGGAGAAGATGAGGAGAATTACCAGGATTTAAGGTCAATCTGAGCACAAAGTTAGTGAGACTCCTTTTTAGTCAATAAGCTTGGCATGGTGATGCATATCTGTGATCCCATCTATGGTATAGCTTAAGTGGGAGGATGCCTGGCTTGAATGAGACTTGGAGTTTAAACAGTTCTCATTAGAAGAACTGTTATCTGTGCTGAGGTTTGAATTCCAGTCCTTATGCATGAGTGGCTGGCATTCTGTTGCTTGAGCCATGCCTCCAGACTGGCTTTTTTCTAGCTATTTGGAGATGCTGCCTCTAGGACTTTCCTGCCCAACCTGGCTTCAAACCTTGATGATCTGGATCTTAGCCTCCCGAATAGCTAGGATTTAGTGTGTGTCACTGGCCCCTGGCTGGAGAGTCTCTCCCAACTCCATTGTCTGATATTTTTCAGCATTGAACACACATTGAATAATATTCTTCAGAATGTCTACTTTTTTCCTTTAATTAATTCTTTTCTTCCAGAAAGGCATTATAGGTTAAAATGACATATCATAGAGCCAAACTGTGAAGTATGAATTCCATTTCTGTCTCATATTAGCCCTGATAAGTAGGGAAAATGACCTTATTTTCCCGATTTGTAAATCAGGGTCATAATGATATCTCTCTAACAGGTATCTATCTAACAGTGTTATTAAAAAGATTAAACTTATGGGGCTGGGAATGTGGCTTAATGGTTGAGTGTTTGCCTACCATGCATGAAGCCCTAGGTTTGATCCCTCAGTAGGTACCATATAAACAGAAAAAGCCAGAAGTAGTACTATGGTTCATGTGATAGAGTATTATCCTTGAGCAAAAGAAGCTCAGGGACAGTGCCCATGTCCTGAGTTCAAGTCCTAGGACTGGCAAAAATAGATTAAATTTATATGTTTAAAATGCTAAGATGAGATTTTTCTCCCTGCCCTCCGTCCCTCCCTCCCTCACTCTCTCCCCCTCTCCCTGACTCCCTCCCTTCTTCCCTATCCTTCTGTATCTCATTCTTTCTTTTCTTTTTTTCATTGGTCGTTGGTCATGGCTTGAACTCAGGACCTGGGAACTGTTCCTGAGCTTTTTTGTTCAAGAACAGTACTCTACCATTTTGAGGCAGAGTTTCACTTCTAGTTTTAGGTGGTTAATTGGAGATAAGCATCTCACAGACCTTCCTGTTGGGGCTTGCTTTGAACTATTATTATCAGACCTCAGCCTCATAAGTAGTTAAGACTACAGAAGTGAACCACCAGTGCTTGGCTCAGATGAGTGTTTGTAAAGCAATATTGCTTCTTGTTAGCAATTTACGTTATGGTTATTATTATTATTATTATTATTATTTGGTAGTGGGGCTTGAACTCAGGGCCTAGGTGCTGTCGCTGAGCTCTTTGCCTCAAAGTTAGTCCTCTACCACTTTAACATGGTGCCACTTTTGGCTTTTGAGTGGTTAATTGGAGATAAAAGTCTCCTGGGGACTTTTATGCCTGGGCTAACTTTGAATGTGATCCTTAGATCTCAGCCTCCTAAGTAGCTAGGATTATAGGTGTGAGCCATCAGTGCTTGGTCTATAATCACATTTGATATTTCTTTCTATAGATTTTTTTTTGGTTGGTCATGGGGCTTGAACTCTGGGCTTGGGCACTGTCCCTGCGCTCTTCAGCACAAGGCAAGTGCTCTACCGCTTGAGCCACAGTGCCACTTCCAGTTTTCTAGTGGTTTATTGAAGATAAGAGTCTCACGGATTTTCCTGCCAGGGCTGGCTTTGAACTGTGATCCTCAGATCTCAGCCTCCTGAGTAGCTAGGATTATAGATGTGAGCCACTGTCGCCTGGCTTCTATATAGATTTTGAACCTCAGTGGTCTTCTTCTTCTTTTTTTTGTTATTGGTTGTGGCACTTGAACTCTGGGCCTGGGCACTGTCCCTCAACTCTTCAGCTCAAAGCAAGCACTCTACCGCTTGAGCCACTGCGCCATTTCCGGATTTCTACTGGTTTATTGGAGATAAGAGTCTCACATCCTTTCCTGCCAGAGGGGGCTTTGAACCGAGTTCCTCAGATCTCAGCCTCCTGAGTAGGTAGGATTACAGGCATGAGCCACTGTCTTCTTTTTATTTTCTTCAAATTTTTTTATTGTGATTAAGTGGTTACCTAATTTCCAAAATTTCACAATATTGTGGGATAGTGATGCTTAGTTAAAGTCACAAACACATTCTAACTTTCATAGGACAAATTGTCTATCATGGGCTATAACATTTATGAGTTCTATGAGCTTTGCAGTATAGTTATTTCTTCCACTTTGGGTGATATGTACATTTCTTTTGTTTTGCATAGCATCAGCTGTTCCCTCTTTCCCACTTGTTCCCTCCCTCCCATCGCTGCCATTGAGTTGCTTAGTTAATTTTGATCAATGCCCAGTGCAGCTGATGGGTCCCGCTGTTGTATGTTTTTCCCTGATTCCCTCTAGTTCTGTGTCCTTCTCCTTTTTTGCCCTTTGGTGTGCACATATATACCATATATGTGATCACCAGAATGGGGTTATTTAGTAGTGATTCAACCAGATGAATGGAAGTCCTTTGTTTCTTAAGTCTTGTTAATTTTGTCGTATCACCTTACATTTTGGATTTAACATCCACTTATCAGGGAGACCATGTGCTGTTTCTCTTTGCTCTTGGCTTACCTCACTCAACGTGATTTCTTCTAGCTCCATCCATTTCCCTGCAAATGCCATTATTTTGTCCTTTCTAGTGGCTGCATAATATTCCATTGTGTATAGATATCACAAGTTTTGGATCCATTCATATGTGGTGGGACATCTGGGTTGTGTCCATATCCTGACTATTGTGAACAGTGCTGCAATAAACATGGAGGTGCATGTGTACTTGTATACTGGTTCCTGTTGTTCAGGATAGATGCCTAGAAGTGGTATGACAGGGTCAATAGGACCCTCCAGACTGCTTTCCAAAGTGGGTTGTATAAGTGTACATTCCCACCAGCAGTGTAATAGGGTTCCTCTTTCTCCGCATCCCCTCCAGCATTTGTTGTTGACTGACTTATGAATGAAGGCCATTCTGACTGGGGTAAGATGTTATCTCAGGGTTGTCTTTATTTGCATTTCCTTCACAACCAGGGATGGTGAACATTTCCTCATGTATTTCTTTGCCATTTTATCTTTCTTCTGAGAAGTCGCTCTTTAGTTCCCTTGCCCATTTAGTAATTATTTTGTTAGGTTTGGGAGGGATTAGTTTCTTAAGTTCCCTGTATATACTGGATATTAGCCCTTGTCTGATATATTGCTGGTAAATATTTTTTCCCAGTTAGTTGGTTGTCTTTCTAGCTTGGTTGCTATAGGTTTAGCTGTGCGCAAACTTTTTATTTTAAGGTAGTCCCATTTGTTGAGTCTCTCTCCAATTTGTTGTGACCCTGGGACTCTGTTCAGGAAGTTTCCTGCCTGTGCCTACAAGTTCAAGTGTCTCTCCTACTCTCTCAAGCAGTAGTTTCAGAGATTCAGGTTTGATGTTAAGGACTTCAATCCATTTTGAGTTGATGTTGGTACTTGGTGATAGGCTGGGGTCCACTTTTAGTCTTCTGCATGTGGCCTCCCAGTTTTTCCAACACCAGTAGTTGAAGAGGCTATGTTTCTTCCACTGTATGACTTTGGCTCCTTTGTCAAATATCAGCTGACTGTAGGCATGTGATTTTATTTCTGGATCTTCTACTCTATTCCATTGGGTCTTCGGGTCTGTTTTTGTGCCAGTACCATGCTGTCTTTGTTATTATAACTCTATAGTAGAGTTTGAAGTATGGCATCGAGATCTCTCCCATGTTTTCTTTTTTTCCTAGAATTGTTTTGGCTATTCTAGATCTTTTGTTGTTCCATATGAATTTTTGGCCTGTTTTCTGTATTTCAGAAACGTACGTCATTGGGATTTTAATAGTAATTGCAGTGAATTTGTATATTAATTTTGGCAGTATTGCCATTTTCATTATAGTAAGTCTGCCTATCCAAGAGCATGGAAGGTCTTTCCATTTCCTAGGTGTCTTCTGTCATTTATTTCTTTCAGTTTTTATAGTTTTCATTAAATAATTCTTTTTAGATCTTTGGTTAGGTTAATTCCTAAATATTTTATTTTTTGAGGGGTTATTGTGAATGAGATTGCTTCCTTTATTTTCCTCTCTGCTTGTACATTGTTGGTGTATAGGAAGGTGACCAATTTTTGTGGGTTGATTTTGTATCCTGCTACTTTGTTGAAGAGGTTTATAATTTCTAAGAGTTTGGGGATGGAGTTTTTGGGATCATGAAGGCATAGTATCATGTCATCTGCAAAAGGGGATACTTTAATTTCTTCCTTCCCTATGTGGATCGCTTTAATGTCTTTTTGTTGCCTTATTGCCCTGGCTAAGGCTTCCAGGACTATATTGAAGAGGAGTGGAGACAGTGGACATCCTTGCCTTGTTCCTTATTTTAGGAGAATTGGTTGTAGTTTTCCCCCATTAAGTATAATATTGGCCATTGGTTTGTTGTATATGGCTTTTATTGTTTTAAGTGTTCCTTCTATTGCTATTTTCTCCAGGGCTTTTAACATGAATGAATGATGTATCTTATCAAAAGTCTTTTCTGCATCTGTTGAGATAATCATGTGGTTCTTGACCTTGGCTCTGTTGATGTGTTGGATCACATTTATTGATTTACATATGTTAAACCATCCCTGCATCTCTGGGATGAAGCCTATCTGGTCGTAGTGTATGATTTTTTTATGTGTTTCTGGATTCTGTTAGCTAGAATTTTGTTAAGGAGCTTTGCATCTGTGTTCATCAAGATTGGTCTGTAGATTTCTTTTTGATTGGGTCTTTGCCTGGTTTGGAGATGAGTGTGATATTGGCATCGTAGAATGTGTTTAGGATAGTTCCCTCTTTTTCTACTTCTCTGAAGAGCTTGAGGAGTATGGGTATTAATTCTTCTTTAAAGGTCTTATAGAATTCCGTTGTGAATCCATCTGGTCCTGGCCTTTTCCTTTTTGGAAGACTTCTGATTTCTTCTTGTATCATGTTGTGAGATATTGGCTTATTTAATCGATTTATTTCTTCTTTGCTCAGTTTGGGCAACTTATATTTCTCTAAAAATGCATCCATTTCTGCTAGGTTTTCTTTCTTTAGAGAGTATAACTTTTGATAATAGTTCTTTATAATTGTTTGGATGTCTTGGTTATTCGTTGTGATTTTTCCGGTGGCATCCCTGATCTTGTTAATTAATCTTGCCAAAGGTCAATCAATTTTATTTATTTTTTTAAAGAACCAGCTTTTTATTGTATTAATTTTATTTATAATTTTTCTATTCTCTATTTCATTAATTTCTGGTCTTAATTTGATTATCTGGCTCCATCTAGTAACTTTAGGTTCCATTTTTTTCATGTTTTCTAGCTGTTTTAATTGCAACATGAGATTATTTACTTGGTCTGTCTCTATTTTCTTGATGTGGGCACTGAGGGCGATAAATTTCCCCCTCAGGACTGCTCTTGCTGTGTCCCACAAGTTTCTTTGTGATGTGTCTTCATTTTCATTGAATTGTAGGAATTTTTAAATTTCTTCTCTAATTTCTTCTGTTACCCAGGTGTTGCTTAGAAGTGTGCTGTTCAATTTCCCTGTATTTGAGTAATTTCTGCAGTATGTTTTGTTATTGAAAACTAGCTTGATTTCACTGTAGTCAGATAGGATACAGGGAATTCTGTCAATCCCCTTGTATTTGCTTAAGTTCCTTGCATTAACTATGATATGGTCTATTTTGGAGAAAGTTCCATGAGCTTCTGAGAAGAATGTGTACTGTGTTGTTTTAGGGTGAAATACTTAGTAGATGTCAGTTCTGCTTGAAGTATGGCCTCACTTTATTTGGTAGCTTCTTTGCCAATCCTATGGTTGGTAGACTTATTCTTTGGTGAGAGTGGGGTATTAAAATCTCCTAGTATTATCGTATTTGGATCTATTTTATTCTGTAAGTTTGAGAGTATTTGCTTAACGTATTTGGGTGCGCCAATGTTTGGGGAGTATAAGTTGATAATGGTAATATTCTCCTCTTGATTGTTCCCTGTATTAATATGTAATGTTCTTCCTTGTCTTTTTGTATTGATTTTATGAAAAGTTTATTTTGTCAGATATCAGGATATCTACTCCTGCTTTCTTACTGGGGGCATTTGATTGGTAGATCTTTTTCTAACCCTTCACTCTGAGTTGGTATATTTGGCTGAGAGGTGGGTTTCCTGAAGGCAACAGATGGATGGGTCATGTTTTCTTTTCTTTTCTTTTTTTTTGGTTGGTTGTGGGGCTCGAACTCTGGGGTTGGGTGCTATCCCTCAGCTCTTCAGCTCAAGGCGAGTGCTCTACCGCTGGAGCCACAGCACCACTTCTGATTTTCTAGTGGTTTATTTAAGATAAGAGTCTCATGGAGGGCTGGGAAGGTGGCTCAGTGGTAGAGCGCTTGCTTTGCATGCAGGAGGCCCTGGGTTCAATTCCTCAGCACCACATAAGCAGACAAAAAAAGCCACATATGGCGCTGTGGTTCAAGTGGTAGAGTGCTAGCCTTGAGCTGAAGAGCTGAGGGACAACACCCAGAGCCAGAGTTCAGGTCCACGACTGGACCCCCTCCCAAAAAAAAAAGAGTCTCATGGAGTTTCCTGCCAGGGCTGGCTTTGAACCGTGATCCTCAGATCTCAGCCTGCTGAGTAGCTAGGATTACAGGTGTGAGTCTGGTGGTGTTGGGAGCCCACAGTAAAGCTCCAAGGTCATCTTGACCCTTGTGCTCACTTGAAGGTACGTACAAGGAGCTGGCATTCATGAAAAACACCAGGTGCCCGGGTTTGCTTTGCTATGTCTGTAGAGTTTGTTTTACTTTCTATCAGTTGACCTTGCCTTGTTTCAATCTGCACCTTGTTTTTATTAAAATTTTCCTTACGAGAAGTTCCGGGAAGATGGCGGAGAAGAAGCTGGAATCTGAACAAGCTCTCGCATAGAAAGGAGTTTTAGAGTTCCAGTGAACAGTCCTAAGCCAGAGAATCACACCAAGTGTGTCATCACAGGACAGAGAGTTAGACAAGAGAGGGGAAGTCAAGGAAACACATCAGCTGCCGCTCCGGCGGTGGGGCCGCGGCGGCGAGTACCGCCGCGGGGTCATACCTGAGACACAGAGAGTCGGGGACGAAGGAGCCAGACGCAGCGGACGAGCGGATTCTACTCAACACCAACAAGAACCGACAAGGAGCGAACATCTTCATCCTGCTGTTTGCAGACCAGAGACGACCCAGGATCCAAGACTCAGCGTGAGTACAAGCCCGACATCCTCACTCCTCAGGGAGCAGAGGAGGGAAGGCCACCCCTCCCCCCCCAGCACCGGTGATCTCCATCTTGGATACCGACAAAGCTCAGAGGAGCTGCTAGCTCCAGCTCAGGCCTTGGAATAAAATGAGTCATTTAGCAGGTCACAAGAACTTAACGGCGAAGTGACCTGCCAGACTCAGCTCCATCCAGGGAAAAGTCACCCAGCTCAGGCGCCAGCCATTGGAGTGCCTTGCCTCACTGGGTAACCAGAGCCAGAGGCTGCCCCTCCCTCTAGCAGCCACCACAATCAATTGAAAAACAGAAACCCGGAGAATGGCTCCAGGCTGGGCGCTGTGAGCTTTATCACAAAATAGCCCCAGGGAAAAGCTACTGTTTGTTGAAAGGCCTCAACTCTACCCAGAACCTAGCCTCATCACCACATCCCCCTCTTTTGTGACTCTCAAAGCAGACCACCCTCCCAGAAAACTAACCTGGGAGGGGGATCTCAAAATCTTGGGTAAAGCAGAGCATTTTTCTGCCTCTTCCAACCAACCGACTTAAGAAACCAATCAAGCCACAGGACCTCAAGCTGACCAGAGACTCCAACAAGAGACTGGTTGAAGACAAAAGGGAGATACAGGATTCTTCCCACTCCTCCCCCCGCAAAAAAAAAATCAAAAGACTTTTTTTTCTTTTTTTTTCTTTTTTTCTTCTTCTTCTTCTTTTCTTTTTTTTTGCTTGTTTTTTGTTTTTTGTTACCATACATACATATATATATATATATATATATATATATATATATATATATATATATAAATTTTTTCCCTTCTAAAACTTTTATTAATCTTTAATTTTTGCCTCTTCTGAAAAAATAATTGTTTTCCAGTAACCTTTTTTTTTCTCATCTTATAATTTTTATTTTAGGAATACGTGAATGAGAGTTTTCCTTTCTTTTCTTGTCTTCTTTCTCTTTTTCTTTCTTTCTTAATTATCTTTTTGTTTTTTAACTAGCTCTACTGAACTTCAGATCTTTTCTTCTCCCGTTCCCATCCTTAAAGCTTTTCACATCTCCTCTATGTCCCTCCCATTCTCTGAACATATTCACATTCCTCTCTAAATAGACGGTCTTTTAACCTCTATAATAACATTAATTTTTACGTTTCTATTCTTTTTCTGGTCTCTCTTTATTCCCCTTTCCGTCTCTTCTTTTTCTCTCTCTCTCTACTTGCATCCTACCAAACTCATTTCCTGCACTGTGATTAGGACATAGTTAACTCTCCCTGTGCCTCCCCACAACAATCTATTCCTATTTTTTACCCACATCTCTCCCTAATCCTAATAATTTCTGGTTTTCCAAATTCTTTTCTGCGGTTCGAAGTCCTTTAACATATAGTCGTTTGATGTTGAATAGATGTATCTGTTGAACTAGATTGTATCTGTAGACTATTGACTGTACAAATGCAAACTTTGGTTGATGGTTGCCTTAAGATAGTGCTCTAGCACAAAACTGGTGCAATCTTTATCTCAAATGGGCCGAGTAAGCCGGAAAAACACAAGAAAAATGGCAAATTCGGGTATCTCAATTCCCAACCTTGATAATCAGGGATTAGAACAGATAAAGAATAATCCAGAGGAGAGTTCCCAAATAGCTCTACAAACACTAATAGCAAACATGATAAATGAGAAGTTTGACAATGTACAAAGGACTCTGTATGAGCGTGATAGGGAGAGAGAGGAGGCATCCCAGAAGTTTATACAGGAATATCATAAGCGTGAGGAAGCTTCTCAAAAACTGATACAGGATTTGCGTGAACAACTTGAGAATACTCAAAGAGAAAGGGAGGAATGGCGTGAGCAGGCAGAGAACACTCAAAGAGAACTGCAGGAATCCCACAAACGTGAGGAAGCTAATCCAAGAGTAATTCAGGAATTGAGAGACCAGGTAGAGAATACACAAAGATCACTAAAGGCATTCATGGAATCCATTAACAAAGAGCTGAAGGAAGTCAGGGAGACCACAAAGGGAATGCTGAATGGAACCCAACAGAAGGAATGGGAGTCCAAAGAAACCATAACCAATCAACTAAGTGATTTGAGAACAAACACTGAACACCAAATTAAGGAAGAAATTCATACAAGACCTAAAACAGAGCTTCAACAAAGAACTTGAAGCCATCAAACCTGACCAATTAGAAGGAAAAGAGATAAGAAAGAAAGTAGAGAGTCTTGACAGCAGGTTAGACCATGCAGAAGATCGAATCTCAGGGATTGAAGACAGCCTAGATATTATAGAGAAAGAACATACAACCATCCAAGACAAGTCCAAGAAATATGATAGGTCTATCCAACACCTGGAAGACACCATCAGAAGGCCCAATCTAAGGATAATGGGTGTAGAGGAGCACCTAGAAATAGAAGTTAATGGTCTAGGAAATTTGTTTAACAGGATCCTAGCAGAGAACTTCCCAAACATACAAAAAGATAGGCCTATTCAGATACAAGAAGCTTTTAGAACCCCAAATAGACCAGACCAGAATAGGACATCCCACCGTCACATTATAATCCACACAGGATCAACCCAGACTAAGGAAAAGATCCTTAAAGCTGTCAAGGAGAAAAGGTTAATCACGTATAAAGGGAAACCAATTAGAATTACCTCAGATTTCTCAGCAGAGACAATCAAAGCAAGAAGAGCCTGGAATGACGTATGCCATGCCCTAAAAACAAATAACTATCAACCAAGAATACTGTACCCAGCTAAACTCTCCTTCATAACTGAAGGCCAAATAAAAACCTTCCATAGCAAAGAAAAATTGAAACAATACATCTCCACCAAACCAGCCCTGCAAAAGATTCTTAAAGATGTCCTACACATAGAAAACCAACAAGAACGCAACAAAGGCCAAGAAACTGCACCCAAACTGAGAATCCAAGAACCTTAGGAAGAACCCAGTTTTCGCAGCCCCCAAGAAGGTGGATAACAAGGCAGGAACCCCCAAATACCTCTCAGTCCTATCTCTTAACCTTAACGGACTGAACTCTCCAATTAAGCGACATAGACTGTCTAGTTGGATTAAAAAACAAGACCCTTCTATCTGCTGCCTGCAGGAGTCACATCTTGCCCGTAAAAACAAACATATTTTCAAGGTTAAAGGCTGGAACAAAATCTACCAAGCAAACGGCCCTCATAAACAGGCGGGAGTTGCAATCCTAATATCAGATAAAATAGACTTCAAACTAAAATTCGTGAGAAGAGATAAAGAAGGTCGCTACATACTAATTAAAGGATCTCTCCTTCAGGAGGATATTACAATTCTAAATATCTATTCGCCAAACAATGGAGCACCCAAATTTATCAAAGAAACACTACTTTCCCTCAAATCCCATATAGATCCAAAGACATTAATTGTTGGGGATTTTAACACACCACTCTCCCCACTAGATAGATCAACTCGGCAAAAACTCAACAGAGAAACCGCAGATCTAAACAGCTGCATAGATCAACTAGACTTAACAGACATTTACCGAACATTTCACCCAGCAGCAACAGAATACACGTTCTTCTCAGCAGCACATAGAACATTTTCTAAAATAGACCACATTTTAGGCCACAAAGCAAACTTGTCTAAATTCAGAAACATTGAAGTTATACCTTGCATTCTCTCTGACCACAAGGGAATAAAATTA
This sequence comes from Dipodomys merriami, assembly GCF_024711535.1. Lineage (NCBI taxonomy): Eukaryota > Metazoa > Chordata > Mammalia > Rodentia > Heteromyidae > Dipodomys > Dipodomys merriami. Next base: position 19,183 of record NW_027204889.1, read on the forward strand.
GATCTCAACACCAAAAGCCACCAAAGAAAGTCCGGTATCATATGGAGGCTGAACAACACACTGCTGAATCATGAGTGGGTCATGGAAGAGATTAGAAAGGAAATTCAAATGTTCATGCTATTCAACAAAAATGAACACACAAATTACCAGCTCCTCTGGGACACAGCAAAGGCAGTACTCAGAGGCAAGTTCATAGCTCTGAACTCCTACATCAACAAATTGGAGAGATCGGAAACTAACAATTTAATGACACATCTAAACCTCCTTGAA
>NW_027204890.1:0-19448 GCF_024711535.1 Dipodomys merriami
AGAAAAAACGCGATTTAGCAGCTGGTGCCTGGGGCTTGGCCGCCTGCCCGAGATTCTTTCCGCCGGCCCCGGCCACAGCGTCCACCTCCTGGGCCTCGCGGGGAGAGGCAGCCGCTTTGTCCTCCCGAATGCCGATGCCCAAGTCCACTGCAACACAAGCACAGACAGAGGCCAGTCACCAGGCCGGGGAACCCCAGGGCCACAGCGGACCCCAGGGCGCGCTGCGCCCAGCGCACAAGCCAGGGCGACAGCTTCCCCGTTCTGATCTCCTTGGGAGAGGTGGTGATGGGGGGAGACATGGTCCCCAAAAGCCACTTGGCTGCCAGACCCTGAGGACAGACCCTGTCCTAAACCCGAAATCACAACGGGAGGGCTAAGAGAGCAACCACAGCTTCGGTGCTTCAGTGTGAGAGCATTAGCCTGGCAGATAAATCGTCCTGGGGTTGCTAATCGGAGCCACTCCTGGGACTTTTGCTAAACTTATTATTGACTCAATTACTTATGCTTGGATTCACAAGCCAAATCTGTTTGTGTTTTTTTTAAACACTATAATTTTATTGTTATTATTAAGGTATTGTACAGAGGGGTTGCCATTTCTGTCGATTGGTTTTACTTAGAATGTTTAAAATCATAATTATAAAGGTGATGTTTTCATAACCCTGGCGGCCCCACTGGGTGGTGGCTAACACAGAGGTCCAAACACAGACAAAGAGCAGTGTCTGGAGATCCAGGAAGTAGGAACCTAATGTGTCATTTGAACTTCTGGATCCAGCCTGAAGGTGAACTCAAACATGACACCAAACAATAATTACCCATCCTCTCCTTATGCTGGTTTAAATGGAGCAGATGTTTAGGGAGTGACCTGGAGAGAGTCTCAGAGAACTGGTCAGTACCTGTCTCTCTAGTGGAGTCAGTAGGTATGAACTCCCCCAGGGAACGCCTCTAGATTCTTCTACCCAGTCTAACAAGTATTTAGGAAGGAGGGGAAAGAGCAGAGAGATAAATACAGGAAAGGGACTGTGTGGAAATAAGACTCATTTACCAACATTTTGTCTTATCAGTAGAAACATCCACATGGAAAGAGAGACCGTAGCCACCTGACACCGTAGTCAAAGCAGATCAACTGAGTGCTAAAACAGATGCACACCCAGGCCTGCAAGGTGCGCTATGTGAGGAGAGCACACTCCTCCAATCTGTGTGAGGAAGCTTTGCAGTTCTGTCTGACAGACTCTTACAAAGATGGTGATGGTTAGCTGGGTATTGACATTCACACTGTAATCTTAGCTACTCAGGAGGCTAAGATCTGAGATTGAGGTTGGAAATCAGCCCAAACAGAAAAGTCCATGAGATTTTTTTTATCTCTAAAAAAAACCACGAAAAGGCTGAAAGTGGAGCTGTGGCTCAAGTGGTAGAATGCTAGCCTTAAGTGTAAAAGCTCAGGGACAGTCCCTGGCCCTGAGTTCAAGCCCTAGGACAAGCAAAAAAGAAAAAAGAAAAAACAAAACAAAATCAGAAAGAAAAAAAAGAAGATAATCAAGCTAGCATGTGAAGCCCTGAATTCAAGCCCTAGTACCAGCCAGTACACACATGTGCACATGTGCGTGCATACGTGCACATATATACACACTCACAGACTGCAGTGACATAATGAACATTTTTTTTTGTCGGTCATAGGGCTTGAATTCTGGGCCTGGGCACTGTCCTCAGTTCTTCAGCTCAAGACTAGCGCTCTACCACTTGAGCCACAGCTCCACTTCTGGTTTTCTGGTGGCTTATTGAAGATAAGAGTCTCACGGCCTTTCCTGCCCAGACTGGCTTTGAACCACAATCCTCAGATCTCAGCCTCCTGATTAGCTAGGATTATAGGCATGAGCCACCAGCGCCTGGTGACATAATTTTTTAAATAGTGTAGTGTATTGGCTATTGATCTCTCACTGTGAGTAATTTATCAATTGAACGTTATCCTAAGGATGCCTGCACAGGAGCCAGCCCAGTACAGAGAGGCTTTGTACTGTCTACAATTTCTGGTAGCCCTTAGGTGTTTGGGGTTTGACCCTCATGGACGAGGGAAGGTCACTGGCAGAGATCCCAGGGCAGAGCCTTGCAAGTACTTAACAAAGATGGCAGACACAGCCATCCTGCGGTCGATTCCGGTTAAGATCTTATTATCTGAATTCTCCCACTTCTGAAGGCTGAGAAGGAAGCAGAAATGGCTCATCATGATCTTATCTGCAAACAGAACTCCACTTAGGAAAATGTTCCTCACAGCCCTACTTCCTATGTAACTGGCTTGTGTGTTGGTATCCTGGCCTGCAGGATAAAGGATGCCTCCCATTGCCAAGAGAGATCGTGCACCTTACCAGAATGACAGGACTTTGGAGAATTATATGGATTCATGCTTATGAGCATCTCAGATCAGATCCAGGGCCATTGTAAGATCAAGATCTGACTATGCTAAGACAGTTCGTGGAAGATGAAGGGAAGAAGTTCTTCAAAAGAGAGTTTTCTTTGACTATCAAAGGGTTGGGAAGGGCCCTTGGGAAAACCAAGGAGGCCACCCAAAGCTTGCCAGGAGGACCCATGACTGGAGTCAAGTGACACTTCAAACAGCTGTGGCTTTCTGTGTTGTGCAGATGAATTTGTTGTTTTTAAAGTCTGGGAGTCAGGATCCTCATGGCTTGGAGGGAGAGGCTAGATTTGAACATTTCACTGAATGATCACATTTCATGGTTGTCATTTCAATACCAAAAAAAAAAAAAAAAAAGCTAGGATGGTTTGGCCAAGAAATTCTAGCCTGAATGAAAGAGTGGTTTTGGGGGCGTCGGGGAGGAATTCTGATTACCAGCTGGGTCTGGACACTTAACAATGAAAACACTGGGTGCCAAAGGAATTTAAACAGAAGGTAAGAGCTAACCCTGTGCTGTCCAGAGAACACCTCCTAAACTAAAGGCAGCTGTGGTCATCAGTCATTGTGGGGTAAAACTGTGACATGCCCTCCTCTTCACTCATGCCTCCAAAATCCTGGTGATCACCACGTCAATTCAGGTGTAAAACTAGCAGTTGCTCCAATAGGAACACATATTATCCCTCAAAGACACATCTGCTACCTGATTTTCTCTTGGGTTTGTATTCCTCAATTGGATATGAATATGCATGTAGCCTATGAGGGCTACCAGAAGTGACTGATCTCTCATAATGTTTTTCCTTCTCTGCCTCTCTTCTCCCCCATGTTGCAAGACATCATTTCAAACTAGATGTGGCTTATCAAACTTGGCACATACAAATGTGTACAGATGTAGAGGCCAGGCAGGCATACATGAAGGATTTTTTTTTTTTTTTGTCAGTCATGGGGCCTGAACTCTGGGCCTGGTCGCTGTCCTTCAGCATTCCAGCTTAAGGTTAGCACTCTATCACTTGAGCCACAGTGCCACTTCTGGCTTTTTCTGCTTATGTGGTGCTGAGGAATCGAACCCAGGACCTCACGCATGCAAGGCAAGCACTCTACCACCGAGCCACCTTCCCAGCCCCAGGATTTTTAAATAATCCTAAAATCAGGCTGTCATTGAAGTAGCTCATCGTCTGCCCTGGGATTCCTACAGCAAGTCACACCTGGAGCTGTGTGAAGACATTGTGTGAAGACTGCCACACGCTGGTCTCTCTGTCCTCACACTTGGTGGCACTAGAATCTCCCAGAGGGCTGCAGAGGCTGGAGCTGGCCCGATCCTTGCAGGGGTGGCGAGGCCTAGTCGGGCACAGGAAGCCTGAGAAATCATGTGTACGATATGCGTGAGACATGTCCGCTTCTATGCTTCCTGTCCACTGCCCACGGCCGTCTGCCTGTACTGGTAACTTTGTACAACCCCCAAATGATGTTAAAAATATCCAGATGGAGCCGGGCACTCATGCCTGTAATCTCAGCTACTCAGGATGCTGAGATATGAGGATCTCAATTCCAAGTCAGCCTGGGCAGGAGTCAATGAGACTCTTTATCTCAACTTAACTCTCTATCTCTAAAAAGCCAGGAGAGGAGCAGTGGCTCAAGTGATAGAACACAAAACCTCAGGGACAGCACCCAGACCCAAATTCAAGCCCCAGGACTGGCGCGCACACACACACACACACACACACACACACACACACACACACACACACACACACACACACACACACACACACACACACACACACACACACACACACACACACACACACACACACACACACACACACACAAATCCAGATGGCCTTTGGCAGAGAGAAAGGCTCCCCCATCCCTTCACGGGCCTGGTTCTTATCTCTGGGTCTTGACAATAATGCAGGCAGGTGAACATGGCCCGCAGGGACTTCTTTCCTAGTTTTGGAAACAGTTTTGTTTCTTGTTTAAAGAGTAAACAGATGCTGTGATGCACATCTATAATACAGACTCCTGGAGGCTGGGGCAAGGAGGGACCTGAGTTCAAGGCTAGCCTGAGGAATAGAGCAAAGCCCCTTCCCCCCTGCAAAAACAACAAAAAACCCAATACAAACATCAAGAACATAGCCCTGCAGTCAAACATGGAGCAACTGGGCAGCAGCGTCTGGAGCCTTTGCACTCTATCAGGGAGTGCTGATTTCTAGCATTGTTCGTGAGCTCAAGTGTCAACCAACACCGGTGAAGGCTGCCACTTTCACATCAATAGTTGGGCTTTGATCAAGTATCAACTTTCAATTTGACTAAAATAACTCCACTTACACATATTTACTTTTTGTGTGTGTGCGAGTCCTGGGGCTTGAACTCAGGGCCTGGTCTCTGTCCTTGAGCTTTTGTGCTCAAGGCTAGTACTTAGCTCTGGAGCCCACGGCTTCACTTTCAGGTAAGAGTCCCACAGACGTTCCTGCTTGGGCTGGCTTTGAACTGTGATCCTCAGGTCTCAGCCTCCTGAGTAAGATTATAGGCCTGAGCCACCAGAGCCTGGTTCATATTTACTTTTTAAGAAAGCAAACCAGGCATTTCCTCCTTTTAGGAAACATCGAATAGATACCAGAGGAAGATATCAATTTTAGAAACTTCTCATCCACGTGAGCAAAGGCATTGTTCGGTTGCTGAGAAACCATGTGTCTACAGATCAATCCTGTCAGCCTCCGCCATCCCTAAGCGAGAGGACCGAGCAATTGTTTTATCTCAAGAGGCTCATGCGGCTCATGCTCCAGCAGGCAATCAAAGCAAGAGAAAAATGGGGCACTTAAGGCACAAAATGAAGGTTTAGGCAGAAATACTCAGATGGGGAAAATCTGGCCAGAGGCTCCACAAGGAAGAGCCACCAAGGGTGGGCAGGGGGGACAGGCCCTGTCCCGGTGCTGGCCCTGACTCCTCTCACCTCGCTCACGCTGAGAAGGGCTGTCGTTGAGCTCCCTCTCAGAGGCTTGGACTACCAGATTCCTTGCGGAGGTGACGCAGAGAGCGAGCGGCAGTGCTGGGATCCGCAGCCAGGCTGGGCAGACTCCCACAATCAAGGGCACTGCTGTCTCAGAGAAACGCACATTTTGTCTTTCCGTTCTGAAGGTCGCCAGTGAAAACCAGGCTGCTTTTAGAAGCTCTAGAGGAAAACCCTTCTTCCTCAACTTCTCCGGCACCCAGAGGTCACCTGCACTCCTTGGCTTGTGGGTCCCCTGCCTCCAAGTTCAAGGCAGCTGCAGAGCCTCTTTAGATATGTCCATCCGTCTGTCCGTCTGTCTGTCTGTCTGTCTGTCTCTCTGTCATCTTCTCCCATTAGATCTTCTTTTCCTGCTGTGCCCTCCCTCCTCACTCCTTGTAAGGATCCTGGGGGTTGTGCTGGTGCGCTTGGTAATCCCAGATGGCCTCTCCCTCACAAGGCCCTTCATCTCAAGTCCAGAGTGTGCTCCCGCCGGGTACGGTGACACGGTGGTCACAGGCCGATGTCATCCTAGCAGAAGGGACGTTGCTCCTGCCCTGCAGGCCCTGCCTCTCATGCCCTGGGAGAGCCAGTGTGCTCCCTGGGGTGGAAGCTGTCTGCGGAGGTGCTGACTGCGGGACGGATGGCTGCTTCTGGGTTTGGGGAGCAGGACACCAGCACAGCACACCCACAGACACTCAGCATGCCTGTGACAGTACAATGGCCCAAATAGGGTTCTCTGAGCATATCCTTACTGAGATCTTACTTTTCCCCTACCCCCCTTTTTTGGTGCCAATACTGGGGCTTGAACCCAGGTCTTGGCACTGTCCCATAGCTGTTTCCCCTCAAGGCTAGCACTCTATCTCTTGAGCCACAGTTCTACTTTTGTTTTCTTCTTCTTTTTTTTGTTGGTAAGTTAGATAAGAGTCTCAGGGCCTTTCCTGTGCAGGCTGGCTTTGAACCACAACCCTCAGATAACAGCTTCCTGGTAGCCAGCATTACAGATGTGAGCCAGTGGTGCCTGGCTGCCCGGTCCCTCCTGGCCCACACCTGCCTCTTCCAGCCTGGTGCCAGGGTGGAGGTCTGTGTGAGGGCGCAGAGACCGGTGACCTTTCTCGGCAGCATGGATGGTTTCCCGGAAGCACCGTTCTGTTACCGACGAACAAAATGTGCATGGCATCTCATGGGCATGGTGCTCACACCGCTTGGTGCGAATCCGTGCCATGCCTCTCCTCAGGGAGTGACTTTCGTGACAAAGCAAAGTTGAAAATGTTTCTCCTGAGGTGACTGAAATCGTCTGCTGCCTTGGGCTTTCTCGCTTTGCTTTTTTTTCAGGTGACAAAGGGGAGCCATGGTTGTCATTCGCCGGTCTTACCGGATGGAGGATTGGCCAGTCCCTGGGGGCTGTGGCATCTCCGTGGCTAACACCTGATTAAATGGGGGCATTGCAGTCTCCTTCCAGGATGAGGGGTTGCACCTGGCGCTGAGGGGGTACAGTCCCTGCCTGTCCTGTCCTGTCCCTCCAACTGTGTCATTGTGGGCCACTCGGCCACAGGAGATCTCGCCTTCCTCCACTCTTCACCAGGGTCTACAGGTGGACAGCCCCACAAGGAGCCCCCCAACCCCGTACCCAGCAGAAGGGGACAAGCTCCACTGCGGGGCAGGGTCCACCCTGATCTCAGTCAGTGTCAGCAACGTGTCCCATGAAGCCACCGTGTAACACAGCCAGCACCTGGAGATCCAGGACTCTAAGCTAGACTCCAAACTCTCTGAAGTGTTCCTGGGGCTTTCCTCTCAGCTCACGCAGACTCCCCTGTTCTTCATGCAGACAAGATGGACACTGTTACAAGCTGAACCAGGTCCTAATTCCTGGGAGTGGGGCTTTATTTGAGAATAATCACGTGAGGTCCTAAGGAGGACCCTAACGTGTGTATGTATGTGTGTGTGTGTGTGTGTGTGTGCGCGCGCGCGCGCACACGCGCGTGTGTAGGGCACAAGGACCCGGAGCAGACCTCCCTGGGGGGAAGAGGGCCACTCCCAAGTATGGACAGAAAGCAGGTCCTCCCTCCCCACCTCAGGGGGAGCCAGCCCTGCCACATCTGGATTCGGAGCCTGTGGCTCCAGTGTTGTGAGCCAATCAGCTTCTGTGGTTTACAGTGTCAGGGAACAAATAGAGAGCTTCCCAGATGAGCCCGCAGGTGGCTTGGCCCTTCCCCTCTGCCTGTCCCCTTCCCAGGCCTGAGCCCCTCTCAGCCCAGCGGGGTGCCTACCTTCATCGTAGTGCTGAACTGTGTGAGTAGACAGGACCACTCCAACGCCGTTTTGATCACAGCCCCCGTCCCACGTGACCTGCAACAGAACCAGTGGCGTTACCGGGCAGGCCTCTGGGGAAAGAACTCAAGGCTACATGGGTGCCACTGGAAATTCAACCGAACTAAAAGGCTATGTTTCTGGGAACCACCCAGCTTGCTATCTTGCCTCAGAATGCACAGCACCCACGCCTGGGCTGGCCTCTGTCATCGCCCAGGTGACCTGAAGCGGAGGGGATGGGCACAGCCACAGCCAGGCCCTGCCCCCCTCCCGTGGAACAGATGGGATGCTGAGGATGGAAGCGGGCATGGTGTGGAGCAAGAATTTCCTGTGCTGAACTTCCTCCACAGCTGTGTGGGCTGAACCTCACCCAGATGTCTCCCACACACGCAAAACCGTCATCCACGCCCCAAGTCCACATACTTGCCAAATGCAGCAAGTTTATTGGGGTGTGTATATGGGTGTGTGCACATTGCATGCAAGCACATACATGCATGCAGATGTGTGCATGGGTATACTCACATGCATGTATGAGCACATATGTATATGTATATGCATGCCCACAAATTTGCATGTATGCACATGTGTGTGCACATTTGCACATGTGTGCATGTGTAATGTGCATGTATGTGTACACAGGTGCTTCTGTTCAATACTCCATCTTTGTGGTCGTGATCTTTATCTAGGTTTAAGGCACTACCTGAATTATTATTATTATTATTATTATTATTATTATTATTATTGTCAGTTGTGGGTCTTGAACTCTGGCCCTGGGCGCTGTCCCTCAGCTCTTTAGCTCAAGATGAGCACTCTACCACTTGATCCACAGCCTCATTTCCAGTTTTCTGGTGGTTCATTGGGGATAAGAGTCTCATGGACTTTATTGTCCCGGGCTGGCTTTGAACTGCAATCCTCAGATCTCAGCCTCCTGAGTAGCTAGGATTACAGGTGTGAGCCACTAGCACCCAGCTTCATTTTCTTTTAGAACTAGACAATGTTTGAAAATAGAGCGATTTTATGAATGCTGTTTCCAATTCTAAGTGACAAACGAGACGTGTTTGTTGGCTGCTGCCAGTGCCCGTCAGGCAGCCCTGGGCCTCCATTTCTCCATGGCAGAGCCTCCTGGTATACTCTGCCTCTTTCTGCCTGGCTCCTGGGGGCTGCTCTGGGGGTTAATCTGGGGACCTTGCTCTTGGCCACAGGCTATGCTCTCTGTTGGTCTCAGGTGGGGCTTAGCAGCAGCAAAGCATCCAGGAAAGGCTAGCTTGCAGTCAGAGTTGAGGTCCACTGTGCAGGCCTTTGCATTGGAGTTCTGCAATTCCAGCCTTCTCTCCTGAGCAGGGTCTTCTGCTGAGTGCCCCGCACCAGCCCCTGCGCCCTTCTTCTGCAGGATTTCCATGTCTGCACTAGTCCACGTCTTCAGCTGAGTGGATGGGGGCGGACCTGATTTCTGCTTTCTGGATGTAGGAGCTCCAAAAGGTGTCTGGGTGGCTTTGGCCTCTGTTCTTCTGGGGACAGAACCCAGGGCCTTGTGCTCTGCCATGGCCACACCCCGAGCCATGGCCTTGCTCCGAGGGTAGTCTTCCTTCAGCCAGACTGTGCGTTCTACCAGCCAGGACGTGAGCATCCGTGTCCACCCTCACTTCCCCACAGATGGAGTGTCATTGGTCTACAGGGTAGCTCAGGTCCCACAGGGTGGGAGGTTCCCAGGGGTCCCCCACGTCAGCTGAGATCTCCAGTCACTGATGAGAACCTGGGGTTCTCATTCTTGACAGGATGGACATTTGGGGCAGTGAAGTCTTTTCCCACAGGGGCCTCCTGTGTGTTCAGAAGCAGCCCTGTGCGCTCCATGTCAGAGCCGGCTCCCCTGCGCCCACTCCACACACCCCCAGGAGCAGCGATGGGTAAAATCTACCACCAGATCACTCCTGAGGGCAGGCTTCAGACCATCTTCCAGGGATGACTTGGGAAGACCATCTCTGCAATGTCTGCTTTCAGGCCAGGCCAGCCTCAGACCTGCGTTTTTAGTTAGCTCCTTAGATGATGTCAGAGGTCTTGTTTTTGTTTTTGTTTTTGGTGCTGGTCCTGGGGCTTGAACTCAGGGCCCGTGCGCTGTTCCTGAGCTCTTTTTGCTCAAGGCTAGTGCTCTACCACTTAAGCCTACCTCCAGCTTTTTTGGGTAGTTAATTGGAAATAAGGGTCTTACAGACTTTCCTGCCTTGGCTGGCTTTGAACACTGTAATCCTCAGATGTCAGCCTCCTGAATAGCTAGGATTACAGGCATGAGCCACGATTACAGGCGTGAGCCACCGGCAACTGGTTGGGTCCAACTGTTTTATCAAGCCACAGTGACATCAGCCCCACCCCCACGCCTTCCTCTGTGTGAGCAGTGAGCAGACCCTGACCTCTCTTCCTCTGGCTCTACCCATTAGCAATGTCCCAGTGACTCCATCTCCTCTACCTTGTGAATGTGAGTGTCGGCTTCTGATTCATTCTCCTGCTCTTCAACTCTTTGTGGCACACTCATTTGGTTACCCATCGTTCCTGTAATAGAGACAAGGAGGGAAAGAAATCAAAACCCAACCCAACCCAAAGTGTCACAGTCATGGTGGAAGCTACGGTGCACACCCCCTCCCCCACCTGCCCCGCCCCCATATCCAGGTTAGAGCACTTTGCTTAGATTGGTTATAGGAAGGCAGAGGTGTGCCCTTAGGCCCTCCCCTGCCATATAAGGTCAAGGTAGCCTAATTTCCAGCTGCATATCGTGGCTGGTAGAAAATATTTATCATCATTCAAATGAACAGTTTGTTATTTTTATTTTGTGGTGTGTGTGCTGGTACTGGGGCTGGAACTCAGGGCCTGGTGCTCTTGCTTGTTTTCTTCTTGTGCTGTATCACTTGAGCTACTTCTTCACTTCTGGCATTTTGCTGGTTAATTGGAGATTAGTGACTGTCTGCCAGGGCTGGTGTCTCACTGTGATCCTCAGATCTCAGGCTTTTGAGTCGCTAGGATTATAGGCACAAGTTACCAGCACTTGACTGTGTTTATAAACGTTCTCAATTTCTATTATCAAACACTTAAGGTAGCTTCTCAGAAACAGGGTGGAGGGGACCGAAAGATGGGGAATCCAGTCTGTCCTTTGCAGATGTTACTTAGAATCAGGTCACACCACTTTCACCAACAATTATGCAGTACTTGTGAAATCCCTCCTGTCCATTCAACAATATATATATTTTTTAAAGAGCAGGATTTATATGGAACAAAAGCAAGGGATTACTGCCACCTCTTGGTAGACAGGTATAACTACAACATAGATGATTTCGTTGGGTCTGCCAAGCTGTGTTGAAATGACTGGGCAGGTTGAAAGGGGTGTTTTGATGGTTGGCAATTAAACCTCAGCTCACACTTGAAAGAGACTGGCACATCTTCCAATGCTCACAACATACTGCAACCAATAGAGCAATAAGGGCAAACCTCGGCTGATAGGTCTGGAGAGCTCAATGCAGCAGCCCACCTCCAATCTGCGGATAAGGTAATTTTTAAGATAACCTTGTTTAACTGAGAAAAAAACTAATTTTTGTGGTTGAATGTGGTGGCTCACACCTGCAATCCTAACCTAGGAAGGCTAAGATCAGGAAAATCATGGTAAAAAGTATACAAGATCCCTTCTCAACCAATAAAAAGCTGGGTACAAGTTGGGCATTGCTGGCTTGCATCTATAATTCTAGCTACTCAGAAAGCTGAGATTTGGAAGATCATGGCCCAAAGGCAGTCTGAGCAGAAAAGTCTGAGAGACTCTATCTCTAAACTTGCCAGCGAAAAGCAAGGATGGAGGCATGGTTCACGTGGTAGAGTGGCAGCCACGCAAATAAGCCAAGCAAGTGCAAGGTCCTGAGTTCAAACCCTGGTACCACTAAGTTAAAAACAAATCAGAACTAGGTGCAGTAGTATATGTTTGTCATCCAGGCTGTGGAGGGACGCACACACCGGAGACTCAATAGTCCTCGCCAGCCCAGATGAAAGCAAGACACTAATGGGAAAAAATGGAAGAAAATGAAAAGGACTGGTGGTGTGGTTTAAGTGGTAGAGCACCTGCCTAATAAGTGTGAAGGCCTAAATTCAAACCCTGTATTACAAAATGAAAGGTAAAGAGAAAATTGCCAGCCTTTATTTTAGTCTCCTTTTCCTAAATGAATGGAGGGAGGGGGAGAGAGAGAGAGAGAGAGAGAGGGAGAGAGAGAGAGAGAGAGAGAGAGAGAGAGAGAGAGAGAGAGAGAGAGAGAGAGAGAGAGAGAGAGAGAGAGAGAGAGAGAGAGAGAGAGAGAGAGAGAGAGAGACCTAGGACTTGAATTTAGGATCTGGGTGCTGTCTCTGAATTTTTTCACTTAAGGCTAGTGGTCTACCACTCAAGCCACAGGTGTACTTCTGGCTTTTTGGTAGTTAATTGGAGATAAGAGTCTCACAGACTTTCCTGTTAGGACTGACTTTGAACCATTATCCTTATGTCTCAGCCTACTGAGTATTTATTTAGTATTTAGTATTTAGTGTGAGCCACTGGTGCCTGGCTGGCATTAGTTTTGCTTTCAAAATCTTATTTGGCATTAAACACACTGTTACCTAGTGGTAAAGGTTTAAGTCCCTTCCCCTCCCTCCTCTGTTGTAGTTTTGCTATTGCAGTCTGAGCAGATCAACACACATTCTGTGTGAGGCAATGGGGAATCCATTTTTTACCCTCGCTTCTGCTGTATAAATCATGCCACAGTTTTCTTTGGTATTTGCATGGAACCCAGGAGCACATAGAATATAAGATATTTATTGCATGCCTGTCTTACCATAAGAAATTAAAAGTACAGGAGCATCGTGTGATCTAGGGTAGAGATGAAAAATCGGCCACTGATAATTGCACTCACTCAAAGGTGTGGTGTGAGTCAGTGAATAATGCTAGCTATTCCCAATACTATTTATTTCTCTTAGGAATGTGTGGTCTCATGAGCTCTATCCTCTGATTGGTGTGTGAGCGTGTCAGTCTGGCTGTTGCCCTAGCAACTGTCTCTTTGACACCAGTTGACAGGTAACAGCGGGCCCTCCTCTGAGAGCCTGAGCACACAGTGTGGAGAATCTGAAACTTCTCTGCCAGCAGGCAGCCAAGTGACTGCTGGGTGGGTGGAAGGGACAGGCCAAGGAAGGGCAGGATGGTGACAGAATGAGTCATCGAGTCAACAGAAACACCTTCGATCAATGCATCGGAATGTGGACAGATGATGAGCGTGTGCACCACCCAGCCGAGGGCAAAGCCACTAGGGCGATGTGGGCACCCCGGCACAGCCAGCCCCCTGCTCCAGCCCTGGAGGACACATCGTATGTGGATGACAACGGACTCGCTCTGCGGGCCCTGTCCCCGTCCAGCTCCCTGTCAGCCTCAGGGCACCAGGCACAGAAGAGCAGGCTGCTGATGGCACCCAGCAAGCCAGGGGCAGAAATGCTGCCCCTCACGGTGCTGCTCACCCCCTGGGCCCCGGGATGGGACTCCAGGAGTCCCGGGGGAAGGGGCTGGCACTGTGTCTTGGTTATGTGTATGTCATTGTTGCCTAAGCAGATGTGCAGCTCGCTCTCTTAGTCCGAGCTATGAGCAGATCACAGGAAATGGTGTTCCCTCTGCACCTGTGGGGCAGGGGTGGGCACGGAGTCCTCCCTCAGGGGGCAGGCCAGGTACAGTGTGAGGCGGGACACGGGTGCTTCCCCGCTGTCTACCCTCATCCTGCCCTGGCCCTAGCTGCTGCTTGTATCATCCTCCGCTGTCCCGAAGCCCCCCGATCCCTGATTCCACAGAGGAACCTGAGGCTCGGGTGGGCGGTGTCTCCCCTCCCCTGATCCCATGAGGCTGTACCTTGTTTTCCTTGCTCCCCATTTCTCGATGGAATTATTTGAAAAGCAGCAGTCAAAGCCGTGGGGAGATGGAGCTCGGATTTGAACCCAGGTCCCTGGGATTCAGCACTGATCTTACGTACTTCATGGCTACCCATTCTGTGCCAGTCCCTTTGCCAAAATCGAGGGACTCAGAAGACTCAAATCAAACCACAGCAGGAGCTAAGAGTCTCATCCTCCCTTCCTGGGGTCCAGTCTCCCTGGGTAGCCGTTATCCTTGACTAGCTGGGACGGAGGGCCTTTTAGAACCACTGCTTCCTAAAACACATTCCCCTTTTCTCAAAAGAATATTCTCTGGAGGCTGGGCGTGGTGGTAATGCTAGCACTGAGGAAGCAGAGGAAAAAGGTTCAGGAGTTTGAAGCCAGCCTGTGCCACACAGAGAGACCCAGGCTCCAAAGAATAAAGAAACAACGTGCCTGTCAAACCTGCTCCCCAGGGGCTGAGCACTCTTCGCCAGGCAGAATCCGCTGCGACATAGGACATTGGTTTGTCCTGCTTCTCTCACTTAAATGATGGGAGCAGACCCTCTCCTGGCTTTTATGTAGGAGAGCTATGTGCTGCAGGACCCGGGCTAAGATGAGATCAAACTTAACTCTGCAGTTAGTCTTCTTTTTACTGCAGGGATTGGCATTTGTCTCTTGTGTTGAGCTGTTGCTGGGGTTTGAACTTCAGACCTTCACTTGCTTAGCCGGCTGCCTTGCTCGGCTGGTACTGTTTGGGCCACACCTCCAGCCCAGCTGGTTATCTATTTGGAAGATGGGAAGGTCACAGACTTTGCTGCCTGGGCTGGCTTAGAACTTCAGTCCTCCAGATCTCAGCCTCCTGAATGGCTGGGATTACAGGGGTGAGTCACCAGCACATGGCTCATAAGCCATGTCTTACCCTTACTTTCTCATTTAGAAATCTGCCTTAAAAATAGAACTTGACGGGGCTGGGAAGGTGGCTCAGTGGTAGAGCGCTTGCCTTGCATGCTCAAGGCCCTGGGTTCGGTTCCTCAGCACCACATAAGCAAAAAGAAAAAAGCCGGAAGTGGCACTATGACTCAAGTGGTAGAGCGCTAGCCTTGAGCTGAAGAGCTGAGGGACAGCCTTTCATTTGGGGAGCCTTTGCACCCCTTTTTCCCATCCTGCCTGGATCCCATAGCCTCCTTTCTAGAAACCGGAACCAGCTCTCTGCCTCCCCTACCCAGCCTCATTCTTGATTGTGAACTTGATAGGATGATGACAAGGAGGAAGCCACAGCTGAAGTGACAGCACCGAGGGTTCATTCAAGGGTGTCCTCTGAGTCCTTTGGTTTCAGTGCTGTTACTGGGCTCACGGAGGCCCAGGGGGTGAAGGAGTCCGCGGAAGGGGTGGGGGCTGCAGCTGGGGAGGGGGCTGAGAGAGGAGGGACTTGTGCTCTGGCTCTCTCAGGGTGGTGTTTCTGAGGCCGAGCAGCTGAGATCTGAACCCAGCCCCTGCCTCTTGGATGGGAGCATCCAGTCCTCTTCCCTGTCCCCCACACCCCGCACTTTAGGGACCCACTCAGAGTCTGTCTGGCTACAGGATGGATGACCACAGGGGTCCCCAGCTCCTCACCTTCACCATTAGTTCTCCTCCCCACCTAACACCTGCAACAAGGCTCCAAGGTTCCAGGCTGGTAGGAGCGGGTCATGTCTGGTTCTCTGACCGTACCCAGCCCTGTCCGATGAGCACTCCCGGGGGAACTGAGACTTCCGGGAAGTGCCATCTTTGAGATGGTGAAACTGAGTCCCGCCCCCCAACTCAAGGCCACAGTGGGTAAGTGTCAGAGCTCGAGTCAAGCTGAACTCTGGCCCCAGCCTCTCTATTCCAACCCCTCCCTCCCCAGCCCCTCCAGCCGAGCCTGGACAGTCTGGAAGCAGTTACCTGGTGGCGTGTCTTCGGCGCCCCGGTGTCCCTGCAGCTGCTCCTGCTCTGAGTCCTGTGACTGCAGCTGCTGTGGCCAGTGCTGGGCTGTGAGCTGAGTCCAGCTCCTGCCCGTGCTTCCTTGTCCAGGAGCGCTGAATACACACAGCAGGGCAAACAGCCTGGGTGGAGCCGGCCCCCTCCCTGGCCAGCCCGGTGGAGGCCAAGTCTCTTCCTGGAGTCAGCTGTGCTGGCCTCCCCATAAAACAGAACCCCTGAATTCCCTCACATCCCCACCTCCCGACGCCCCGGGCATTCTGGCTGGAGCCCTTCACCCTCCCAAGGAGGCCCGAGGCGGCCAGGTGCACCTGGGTCCTCGTTCCCTTCCCCTCGCTCCCACAGTCGCCATCAGAGCAGGGAGAACGCGTTCGTGAGACTAGCCTGCCTCCCTTTCACCTCCATTCCATGCAGAGTAGCCCAGCACTGCCATATCTGGGCACCTGGTTCCAAGGAGATAATATCTAACCACTGTGCCACCCAGTGTCAGTGGCCCTACTCCCGTGGCCTACTGCCCTGGGGACCAAACTCCACCTTCCTACAGGCCTAAAGTTCAGACAGGTCACTGAGTTCCTTTTAATTCCAGCAACAATATTGGTTAAAGCATCTTAGACGAGCATGTACAGTGCAGTTTAAACACGGGTTAAACTATGGCGAAAGAAGAGAGGGAACACGAGGAATGGGGAGCGGGAACAGTCGAGAACAGGATGGAAACTAAATGTGTGTTGATTTCCAGCCTTGCTACTATAAGTGTCACAGATTTGACTCTGAGCTTCCTAACAGCCAATGCAAGAGAAGAGCAAAGTGAGTCCCAATGCTCCACGCTCTGAGGGATCCTCCAGAGGAATGCAAACCAGTAATTATGGTGGCTTCGGGCAACAACACGCCAAGCCTCCGTCATGAGCACTTGGCCTGCATGGAGGTGAGTGTTCCTTGCTTTCATCCTGCTCAGCCGCTTCTGTGGACCACCCCTGGCACCATGTGCTGGGGGCCTCGTGTGTTCTGTGTGAAGGAATGCTCCCATCAGATTTATGCACAGCCCAGGCTCAGCTGAATGAATTCCAGGATGGTGAGGAACCCCGGGACTCTGGGTGGAGGTAGCAGGGAGGGTGGTCTGGTGTGCCCACGTACAGACACGGGGCCTACGACCGGAGGTGTTCACAGCCACACCCCATACTTGGGTCTCCTCCTAATCATCTGCCTTGTGAGCTCCACCCCTCTGCCAATATTGACGGAGTTCCCACTGGTCAGCGCCGTTATCAGCTGCGATCTGGGAGTCTGGAGGGTGCTGGTCGCCCAGTGGGGAAGGCACTGGAAATCTCCCAGCAACCTTTTCTAGGCCAGTCCCCAACTACCCCTGCGTGCATTGTCCTCTGCTATGGAGATCGCTGGCTCCTGTCGTCTGAGCTGGTGTCAGCTGTGGGAGTCACCTGGACGGTGGCGTGGTCACAGTGGGCCTGGCATCAGGCACCTGCTCCACAGAGTCAGTGAGCCCAGCCCCGCTTTTCCTTATCTATGTCCACTCACTGCTGGGTATTTCCTGTGCTTTATAATCCTGCCATGTATCAGCAGTACACTGGAGACCGATGTCTTTCCCCAGTGCAAGCCATAGATGTATCCATCCACCCACTAGTCACCCACCTGCCCTCCTACCAGCCTGCTCCCGCACCCACCCTTTTCTTCCAGCATTTCTTCAATGCTCACCTAGGTGCCAGGCCCTGAGAACTAAGATTACAAAAGGAAACAAGATAAAAAGAGTTCCTGTCTGGCTTACAAACCAACAGGATTTAGAAAGGTGTGTGTGTGTGTGTGTGTGTGTGTGTGTGTGTGTGTGTGTGTGTGTGTGTGTGTAAAAGTTTAAAGAGCAGTAAATCAAGGGAGAATGAGGCTGGGGAGACAGTCTGTCTCACTCAATCTATAGTGGACAGAAAGGCTTTTTTTTTTTTTTTGGTTGTTGTTGTGTCAGTCCTGGAGCTTGAACTCAGGGCCTGGACTCTGTCCCTGAACTTCTTTTTGCTCGAGGCTAGTGCTCTGCCACTTGAACCACAGCTCCACTTCTGGTTTTCCAGTGGGTCATTGGAGATAAGAGTCTCACAGACTTTCCTGCTCAGGCTGGCTTTGAACCATGGTCTTCAGATTTCAGCCTCCTGAGTTGCTAGGATTACAGGTGTGAGCCACCAGTGCCTGGCTCAGAAAGGCTTCCCTAGGGAAGCATCTTATAAACCAAGAGTTGACTAAGAATGGGGCCATGGGCAGGAGAAAGCCTGAGTCTGGCTGGTGGAGAGTGCTGTCACACAGGGCCACCTGGGAGAGGCCCCAGTTTGGAGTCTTGGGGGAATTGCATCCCCTTGGCTCAGTCCTCAGGGGTGTCAAGAGTTTCGCTCGGGCTCTTCCTGCCCGAGGAGCTAGATTTTCATTTGTGTTTGCATTCTGATGCTGGTCCAATCTTGGTCAATATTGTCCCAGTTTTATTTGGCACCAAGACCAAATGCCACAGGGCTGCTCAGAGCAATTAACCTTTAGAATTCAGCCAGCGCATTGGCGGTGGCCCTGGTGAGGGCGATCTGGACTGCACTCTGGCTCAGCCTCACTGGCTGGGGCCCCCGCCCAGTCCTGGCATGCTTCTGATGCCGAGCAGTCTTCACCCACAGACAAACGACAGATGTGCGCAGGCTCCCATGGACGTCCGAGCTTAAGCCGAGGCAGAGCTGGCTCTCTGCATCTTCTTGGTGCCTCAACCTTTGCCCTATGCACGGCTCCTCGTTTGTAGTGAACGCTCTTAACACCATAGATCCTAACATTAATGTTGCTCACTAGCCTAAGAAAGGTGGCTTTGGAATCATAAAGGCTGCATGACTTCTGGGAAGTTACTTACATTTCTGCCTCTCAGTAGTGTCCTCCTGTACCACTGGCTTTCGTAATAGTAGCCAAGTCAGGGCATTATCATGAAGATGGTATGGGTTGCTAGTTGAAGTGTTTAGAATAGTTAGTGGAGCGTAAGAATAGGAGTACTTGCTAAATGCACCAAATGTAGGGAGGAAGCACAGGGCAGTGATACAGAGTACTTACTCGGGAACTCTGTCTGGTGTGAATTCCGCCCCTTCTTAGCTGTGCAGCCCTGAACACGTTACCTAACATCTCTGATTCACCTTGGTCACAGCTTAGGATGGCATGATTGAGATGAGGGCACACATGTGTTGTAGCCCAGTGGTGACATAAAGAGTGGCCATGACCACTGATAGACTCAAGTTGGGGTCCAGCTGATGGCCTGCCGTCACAAGTTCTATGATCAGATGTGCTGTCACGAATTGTATGTTCAGATGTACAAGAGCAAAGTGAGTGTGTATATGTGTGCAATCCCCACCCTGAGGAGCCCTGTGGAGCGCGCCCCTGGGAGCAGGGCCTGGGCAGTGGTACAAAGCCCTACGGTTAATCCTGACAACGGTCCCGGGGGTGCAGAGCAAGGATTGATGTTTGAGTGGTCAGCTGCCCAGGATGGGACCTGTTTGCAGTTCAGTGGCCCAGTGCTTGCTGTGCTCTGGTTGGCTGTGAGATCAGTCACTCCTGGGTTTGAGGGATGTGTCAGGCACCACCCTAGGCCCATATTGGGAACAATAGCCACATGTGGCTCTCAGGGCATGGGGGTGGCTGGGGGGATGCAGGGGATGTAGGGCAGCCTGGCCCCTCTGGGAGACTAGAAACCCTTTGTCCACCACCGCTTCTGGATCTAGGGGACCCAGAAAGTTCTCTTCACCTGCTAGGTGTGCAAAATGCTTTTGACAACCAGGACCTGCCACTTCCTCGCCCCACAGGTGTCTGGGATGACACATTTACAGCCCCAGTTTCTTAAGAATCCTATTTTCAGGTCTCTGCCACCATGTGTCAACTTCCACGAGG
>NW_027204891.1:0-19436 GCF_024711535.1 Dipodomys merriami
ATGCATATTATATATTGCACATTATATAATATAACATTACATATTGTATATAATATATAACACATTGTATATAACTATACATCATATAATATAATGTATAACATATGATATCTATTATATATCATACATTATATACAATAGCTAATATTAACATATACTGTTATAGTATATATTATAATATATTATATTAGAGTATATGCAATATACAATATTATATACAAACATAATATCTTACATACATCATATTAACATTACATAATATATACATTATATAATGTATATAATATACATCATATAAAATGATAATATAATATTTGTTATATATCATTATTATTATGAATGAATTCTTACTAAAAATTGTTAGTGCTGCTACTTTGGCTTGAACTCAGGACCTTGTACTTTTGCTGGGCTTTTTAGCTTAATATTGGTACTTTATCATTATCATCTGATCCACTGGCGCTGGCTGCAAACTGAGAACTCTGGGATTCTCAGATCTCAGCCTCCTTGTATCTAAACCTACAGTGACTTGCCAGTAGCATCTAGTTTTTTTTATTTTTTTTCCTTTCTCATTTCATATTCAGACAATAAAAAGGTTTTCTATAAACTTCTATGTCTTTCGTCTCTTGGACCTTTAGTCATGCCTTGTGCAACAATTAACTCTGCAGTAATGATTCCATTTTCTTTTACTGTATCATAGAAAATTATGAAGTAGTCCTATAAATTCTCCCAGTCACACATATGTACATGTTTTATGAAATTAAATCATAACAATTACTCATCATTGTAAATTATTTAGGAAAATGTTTGCCGAAACTAACCACATAATTTTATCATTATCCAACAAAAATGTCCCCTCCTAATTCAAATAGAAAGGAAAGAAAACCTGGTCATATTAATTTTCTGATTAAATGCAGTACTTTTTCCATATATCCTTTTGGAAGAGTTATACATTTGATATTTAGCTAGATACCTTTTACAGTCCTAAGGACAGAAAAATAATGGGTTATGTTAAATGTTTCTCATAGTAATTACCACTCATGAAGAGATTATGGGTAAAAAGAAGGATATAGGGTACCATTTGTTGCTAAACTACAGCAACATAACACTTTTGAGATTTGGATTAGAGAAAATAAAAAATGAAGCCACTGGAACTTAGGATTATGGCAGCCACTAGCAAAGACTGAAAATCAGAGGAAACATTTATAGGATTTATGACGGGCCGTTTCTTGCAATAATTTAGAAGGTCTAGGCTTGCACATAAATTCTTGGGTGCTTCTTAAAGTATGATGAACCACGTAGCATATTGTTTCTCTTTTATCCAAGAGTTAGATTTAAAGTCATAGAATGCTGATACCAGTGAGGGATTTCAATGTACACTTCCACTCAAACAATAAGTATATAGAATAATCACTGTGCATTGGATGATACATATATATATATATATATATATATATATATATATATATATCAGTTTTTCCCAAAGGGAAGACAAAATAGAATGCATACAAATTTAAACATTGGAATGTAGGACATATTATATTTTTTATGATTTTTTTATGTGGATACATCTAGGACCTAACCAGTTTTATGAAAGTCATATCTTTTTATAAGTGATTTAATTATTTTCAAAAATTATTTGTTTATAGAATACATCAACCATATTGATGAGTGACGAAAAATGTATTTGTTATAAAAGTATGTTACCTTATTTGTTATAACATTATTCATAATATTTTTATGATAAAACATATTATGGAGAAACTATATTAAACAAATATAAATAGATTTATAATATTGATATTGAATCCTAGACACTATAGAAAGATGAATTAATAATGGGCATGTATACATAAACTATGATGATAGACAATTGCTCATTTCATAGGCTTAATTATATTCTAAAAGTCTTAATTTTTTAGTAAATGAAGACATACTTTTAACACATTCATTTGAAATAACTTCAAAACCACTAAGAGCAGGATGTTTTTTTGTCAACTCTATGAGATTAGTTATAGATGCTTCGGATGCTTTATTAAACAAGTTATGGTAATTATTTTATTGCATGGTTATTGTAGTATTGCAGTTTTTCTACTAAAACTATGTATTATGATGAATTACATATAAAAATATCAGTTAATTTTAATAGATATGTGCAGTAAGTTGTGACTTCTCATAATCAAGGATGGAGAACACTTACAAACTTGTTCGGTGCCCTTATAAATCCCGAAGAAATTAGTACCTCTTTCAAAAGACCCCTAGGAAAGAATTCATTAACTAATAGTAAACACAAGTTTTGAATTATAATCAGTGCTAGATTGTATCCATAGTTTTTCAAGACAGAGTTATGATTCATATTTATAAATGTTCCTCTTAATATTGTCTTCACTGAATCACAACGATTCTAGCATATGGTTTTTAATTTCTGTTTGTGTGTGTGTGTGTGTGTGTGTGTGTGTGTGTGTGTGTGTGTGTGTGTATGCATGCATGTGTGTTTGTACATGTGTAGAATGTGTGTGTTAGTCCTGGGAATGTACTTAGGTCCTCATTCTCTCCTTTCACTATTTTTGCTGCAAGTTGGACCTCTACTACTTGTGCCACAGCTACATTTAGATAATTTTACCTATTAATTGGAGATAAGGCTTTCCTGGTATTTGTCTGACTAGACTGGCTTCAGATATCAGGCCCTTGAGTAGCTAGGATAAGAGGAGTGAGCCTCTGCTGCCTGGCTAGGAGGTTGTGTTTGTTTGTTTTTTGTTGTTGTTGTTGGATTCTAGGAATTTTTGAATTTCCCTCTTTATTTAATATTGACAAAATCATCTTTTATCTGATTGTGTTTAGTTCTTTGATGTCGTCTCCTTGCAATTCTCTCAGCTGACAGAATAAGGAGGTATATTGCTGCATACTAAGGAGTATCTATGAACTTATATATCCATTCTGTATTTGCATTAAGCTAAGCAGGAGATTATAACATCTCTGATACTAATCCTCTAGTCTTATATTTCTAGGCATCGCACCTTGTCTGAAAGTTTATATCCAAAAAATGAGAAACAGTTCCGTCTATTCCATTGTTCATTTCTACTTATTCCACATACTGCTATCAGAATGGCTGACCAGAAACTTACTGTATTGATTACTATCAGCTTTATAGTAGCTCTTCAGTTTCCATGTTAATTAACTCTGTGCCTATTTTCTTTGTTTTTGTTCTCTTTTTTGTTTGTTTGATCTGTCGTGGAGGCTGAACTCTGGGCTTGGGCTTTGTCCCTCAGTTCTTCAGCTAAAAGATAGTGCCCTACTACTTGAGCTCAGCGCTATTTCCAGCTTTTTTCTGCTTATGCAGTGCTGAGGAATCGAACCCTGGGCCTCCTGCATGAGAGGCAAGCACTCTACCACTTAGCCAACTTCCTAGTACCCCTATTTTCAATGTTTTTATAACTATGCTAATTCCATACCCTTAGCACGTAAATGTTTTACAAGTATTTACTCACAGTATTTGCCTTAACTTTTCAAATTCTTTAAATTTTATTTTATTGTAAAGAT
Organism: Dipodomys merriami; assembly: GCF_024711535.1. NCBI lineage: Eukaryota > Metazoa > Chordata > Mammalia > Rodentia > Heteromyidae > Dipodomys > Dipodomys merriami. The sequence goes on from NW_027204891.1 coordinate 3,538, forward strand.
GCTGTACAGAGGGGTTAGAGTTACATAAGTAAGTCGATGAGTATATTTCTTGTCGAGCATTGTTACCCCTTCCCTTGTGGTTCTCCCACTATCCATTCCCTCCCCAACCATTCTTACTCCTCCCCCCACTGAAGTTGTAAAGTTCATTTCCAATATACTGTCTTGTGGGTATCATTGTTGCAATGGGTCATCCTGTTTCCTTGTTTGGGAAGCAATTTATATACTTATTATTATTTTCAACTTCAAATATTATATTATGACCTTTTTGTTATATGTATTATTTTCACTAAAACGAAAAAATAAATATGTAAGAATATTTTCTTAAATATTTTAGTATATATTATTTTCTTATGTTTTTTCTATACCTTTCATGTGAATTATTTCAATAAAGTCCAAACTATAAGGTTTTTTGGTGGTAGAAATATAAGAAAATTTATAAAGAAAAAAGCATCTGAGACCATTCATTTCTTTTGTAAATCAGAAGGTAAGACTACCTCTTGAATTTTTATATTCTTACTATAGGCATATTCAAAGTATATACTAATATTAATTTTAAAATGCTTAAAATGTAAGTGCGTATTAATTTTCCTAATTGGGTCAATAAAGTAAACTACTAATTTTAACTAGTATTCAACTAGTTTGAAATACTAATTTTTAACTAGTTTTATATATTAATACTAATTCACTTTATTGAATAAATTGCATTTGTCAGTGACAATTTCATTTAGAGCTACTTATGACATCAAATGAGTAATCATACTATTAATTTTGGCATGAATGGTCTCAGAAAATAAATGAATACTTTAAAATTACACACCAAAAGATTTCTTTAACACTGAATAACTGTGTTGCACCTTAACATGTTCATTCTGTCGTTTTTCTTCCTGAGTTGTAATCATTTATGTAGGAAACCTCATTATCTTAGTACCTTTAAAATAAGTTCCTAGAACAATCTGCAAGGATTACTGTACCTCACTTTGACTATGTCAAACACCTCTGCAGGTTCCTTCTGCTAGCACATTGACACACATTTTATTCTACAACTGTTCATGTTATAAATTGACACTGTGTGTATGATTAAGTTTCATGAGCAAGAGAGGTGAGAGACTTCGAGTAAGTCAAGACTTTGACTCAAGACTTCGAGTACAGTGCTTGACAAGCCTGGAAGAGCTCTGAAGTCTCACAGTCCTGTACCCTTGAGCAGTACTTCTGACATCACAAATGCTCCCCAGGAGGCTATAAGACAGGGGGTGAATGGCTATCCCATGCACGAATTGCAGGAAGCAATTGAAGGCTATACTGAATCCAACACTGGAGAGCTAACAGGCTTCCAGAGTGATTTTTCATTATGCTTCAATGTTATACATTTCAATTATTCTTACTCCCTAATACCAACTTCTTCATCCTGTTAAACACACATTTAATAACTGTCTTTTCCTTCTTAACAAGCAATAGAGAAAAAAGAGGTAAAATATTTCCTCAGAAGCCACAGAAGCTAAGAGGAATGCTAGAGGACTTAGAAAGTGTATTTAGAGAAGTAATTTAAATCAATCGCAAGCTCATAGTTATATTCAATAGGTAACATTGCTTATGTGAAAATTAGAAGGTGATTTTATCTGGTGGGAATTGACAAATATATATCCAATATTAATCATCCTTTACAAACATTCTTAGAGATATCCACAATGATGGGCTAAAATAAACTTTTAAGTCATTACTAAAATTGTCATTTATTTCCAGGTTTCTTGCCTTTATTATTTTAATTGTAAAGTAATATCTAATGTATGGGAACTGTGCAATGTTGTGTTCATATCATATCCAAAAAGTGTTCTCTAACAATTATTTCTTAACAATGTTTATGCAATCACATGAATTCACTTGGGGAGTTTTAAGTAAGGCTAGTTGATTCCTAAACTTCACATTGCCTAAATCAGAAATGTGGACTAATATTATTGGAGTAGGTCTCATTATTATTGTAAATTAATATGTTATCATTAAAATTATTACACTACTGTTAGAAGTTAATGTAAAATACTACTTGAAAGCTAGTCTCCTAAAAAATTGTGCATTGACAGCCTATTGCTATTTTACCTAGTTAGATAATAGCAATGTTACATATTGGCTAATTCATCTTGTTTTATTTCAAAAAATAAACTCTAACTTAATGATGACTTTAGTTAATATTTCTTAGTATGAGAGATACTCTGTATGTGCTGAATTTAGAACTTTGATATTTGTTCATAAGCTTTTTGTAATACGTTAATTTATACTTATCAGCATAGTGAAACAAAATTGACATTTACATATAATATGTCTAGCCATGAAAGGTAATTAAGCATAACTTGTACCAGTATTGCCTGTTTGTGCCATTTTCTTTGTGTTCTAATATCCAATTTAAACTCTTAATCCCAAAAGAATAAACTATTTATTGGTAGTTAGAAAAAAAAACACTTTAATTTATGCTAATTACAATGACTAGAATCCAAGAGGTAGCAGCAGGAAACGAACTCATATTTGTAGGAAAATATCCATTCTAGAATGAAGAATGATAGTACAACTGAATAAATTGACCCAAGAGGATCAAGTTAAGCCATAATAGGAAATGCTAAAAGGAAAATTACAGAGCTGTAAATAAAACATCATAAACTGTACTGTTAATACCCCAAAACAACAGATACAGAAATGACAAGAGAAGAAGGAAACAATTAATCAATATTTTGAAGTCCTTAATAATACCTAAATTTAAGAATAATTATGTTGGAAAAAGATTTATATTCCAGTAGATTTCATTTTTTTAAATTATATCTAGGGTCAGAAGGATAAACAGATATAGCTATTAATAAGGCCTAAAAGATGGGGTCCTGACTATGTGTATCACTTTTCTCATTTTATGACCTACTCAGGTCCTAACCCTCTCTGCTCCACCAAACTTGGCCTCCCTACTACATATGCTTTTGACATATTACACATGAATTTACCTAATTTGTGGCAAGCTTTTGTTTGTTCTTGCCTCTCAGATTTCTAGCTTCCAAAACAGGTATTTGATTTACTTCTTTCACTTTTTAATTTTTTTAAGTAAACACTCACTTGCTGATGTTATTGATTGATTGCTTGATGGATGGATGGATAGATGAATGGATAGATGGATGGATGCCTATACATGGGCTTGAACTCAGGACCTCACTCTCTCCCTTGTGACCCTTCCCCCACACACACATTCAAGACTGGTTCCCTACCACTTGAGCCCTGGATCCACTTCTGACTTCTTGGTGGTTAATTGGAAATGAGACTTCAAACTTTGATCCTCAGAGCTCAGTCTCCTGAGTAGCTAGGGTTATAAGCATGAACCACCAACACCCAGGTCATATTGACATTATTTGTGTGTTCGTTTTCCCCAAGCACACAAAAGGAATAAAGTAAAATATTACACAACCGTTTAATTTGCTACTCACTAGGGCAAAATTAGAACTCTTTCCTCCAGAAGAGTTATAACAAACTGCTACGTATTTATAACTAGGATTGGAAGAACTTAGCATTTTCTTGTCCTGGTGAAATTTCACTGAAAATTGCATTACTATTTTCTCATTCACATAATTACTGCTGCCATCTTGGTAAGCTTGCCGAATGGGCACATGTGCACATGAAAGTGGATTCTTATCATTTGTTTGAACTATATTCTGTACATTTACCATGGACTCCAAATTGCTTAATACTAATGATTACTTCACAGAACAGAACTTGAGTTTTGTGAATGTACTTATCAATTAGATTAATTAATTAATCAATTATTAATTCCCAATTAATTAATAATTCTCAATAGTTCAAACTGACAGTTTTTTTAGTCTGTTTTCACAAACGCAAGATTAAGGGTCAGAAGTGTTAGGAAACCTGCCAATGGCCATACATCTAACATGAGTTGGGATTACAATGCAGTTTTTCTGGACAGGTAAGGTAGCCAGAGCTCCCTGAACTCAACTGTTACTAAATAGCATGGAATACAGCTTGAGCCTCCATTTGAGGCCCAGGAAAAATGTTATTTAAAACTTCTCATTAATGCACTTTAATTAATCATAATGCATGAACATAAATTCATTAATTATAAGACATTCACATCATTTATATAATATACAAATGGAAGAACTGGGTGAAGAGAGTGGAACTATTTGTGTTAGCTTTCCAAGCTTTCTACAAATATGAAGAATGTTTTATAAGGGAGAAATATAGAAAAGGTGACATTGATTCAGATCCATTGTATTCATAAGCTGGCTTGTGGAATTAAATCCCTTTGTAAAATTCATTAACAAAAAAAAACACATTAAAAATGCTCTAGTAAAAGAAGTATATTAAAACTGTATATGAATTGGTCACTGGTGGCCCAAGCCTATAATCTGGATACTCAGGTACCTGAGATCTAAGGATATCTGTATCCAGTCTAGGCTTAAATATGGGAGAGAATCTTACCTTCAATTAGACAGCCAAATGTCAGGAATGGTGTTGTGGCTCAAGAGGTAGAATGACAGCCTTGAACACATGAACTAAACATGAATATGAGATCATATTTTCAAGCTTCAGTAAGCAGTGCTTAAAATGAACAAGCAAACAAAAATATTATGATTGGGTTGGCTTCAAACCATGATAATCTGGTATCTTCCTCCTGTGCATGTTAACTACCATGTGTGAGTAACTGAGTCTTGGCTCATATTTGCTATGTCTTCTAGCTGTCCTAATTCAATTTTCCAGAAGTAAATACATTTTGATAAATTTACAAATTAGAAAAATGGTAAAAATGAGAGATTAAAGAATTACCTGCGCCTGCTGAGTTTTGCATTTTACAATGAGGAAGAAAGTTTCAAAATAATAGAGAATAAAGGCTCTAAAATTTTAACAGTTTTCCAATTGTAAATATTCATAGATGAACTAGTTTAACTTTGCTTGTTTTTTTTTTTTTTTGTTTTGGTTAGGGAGCAAAAGGAGAAAAGATGTTGCTCTTTAGTTTGCTTTTGCTTTTTAAGATAGGGAGTGGCACTATTCTCTAGCTGTCCACTAACCATTCTACGTCAGCTTTCCAAGTAGCTGGAATTTCAAAATGAGTTTATATTTGTGTACCCCTATGAATGATTTACATTTTGCATTCCTACTAGCCATGGTAGCTCACAAGTGTAATCCTACCTACTCAGGACACTGAGATCTAAGAATCATGGTTCAAAGTCTGTCCAGGCAGGAAAGTGCATGAGACTCATCTTCAATTAACTACCAGAAAACCAGAAATAGCACGGTGGCTCAAAGCAGTAAGGTCTAGCCTTGAGTAAAAAAAGCAAATTAAGTTCATAATCAACCAAGGAGTTCTCACCAGTGAAATCACTGAAAGAAAATGCAAAGAAAAATATTGGTTTAGAGTGTTTTACTTTCAGATAAAATACTTTTGCTTGAATGTGTCTTGATGCATACATATAACTATGGACATATATAAAAGTAAAGTCTGTGGAGAAAGTGGTATCGTTTAAATAGGGATAAAGGTGGACCCATTGCAACAATGAGATGTAAATGTCATTATGTCGAAAAATGAAATTTACATCTTTGTGCGAGGTGGGGTTTAGCGGGGAGTAGTGAGTGGGGGGCAGGGGGAGGATGGGAAGAGATGGGAAGGAGAAACGAAGGAGGAGGCTACAATGCTTGATAAAAATGTACTCATTATCTTGCCCATGTAATTGTAACCCCTCTGTACAGTATTTTCACAATAAAAACTAAAATAAAATAAAGAAATCAAAAGAAAATAATATATGTAGCAAAAAAAGGTGTGATCCACTCTATAAAATCTGTGGCTCATCTTTTTTGAACATTGAGAATTTGCCAAAGGGGAAACACAGTCATTTCTGGAAACCTCAACAAAGTGTCATTTTGTGGAAATGGAAGTGTGTTCCAAAGGAAATAGGAGGTGAGAAAGTAGAAAGTAAATATAGCCAACTCTTTCTGAAATTAGAATTGAAAAGTGAGCTTTGAATATTCCAAAAAGTAGGATTTGACATGAGGGTGATTTTTTTTAAGTAGTTGAAAAATAGTATTGAATGTTTGATGATAGGACAGTCCCCAGGAGAAAAGCTGCAAGAGAGAAGTGAAAAGCCACAAGAAAGCATGAAAAACAACTACATGACAAAAAATGAGGATGAACGAATGAAAGGACAAATAATTTGTGACTACAGTCAATTGATTGAAGGATGTATGGATTTTGTGATGTACTTATTACCAAAAGACTTGGAATAAGTATTTGTGAACAACTGGGAAAATATATAACAATACATTTGTTTATTACACTTCTAGGTATAATAACAAAATGAGTGTAATTAACTCTTGAATTAGTCTAATGTTTCCATTTTGACCTAATAATGGTGATCGAATTTAAACTCTGACATACAACAAATTATGTCATATGTGCCACTAGCATGAAAGTAGACGTTCCTTGCATTCTTTCCAAAATCCTGAGTGGAATCTTAATGAAAAAACATTATTCTATGAAGTTAGTCAAATACAATCAATCTAAATGTTTCGTTTTGGAGATAACAAATTTGAAAGGTGAATAACAGCATGCTTATATGTTGTGAATAGAGAAGAACATAGTTTTTAAAAGACAAAGTTCCTTTTCATATCAAATAAGCAAAAAGGTAGAAAATGTTATGAGTCTTACAGGGAACAATGCTGAATTTTATTTTATTTTTTATGTTTATTTTTTGTGAATATACTGTACAGATCCATTTGGAGTTGATTCTGGTGCAGGGTGATATATAAAGGTCTAGCTTTAATTTTCTAATAGTAATTAACCAATTTTGCCAGTACCATTTACTGAAGAGGCTGTCTTTCTTCCATTCTATTGTTTTAGCTCCCTTATCGAAGATTACATGGCTATAGGTTTGTAAGTTCATTTCTGGGTTTTCAATATTATTCCTTTGGTCCTGAGGTCTGTTCTTATGCCAGTACGAAGCTGTTTTATTACTATGGTTTTATAGGAGAGTTTGAAATCTGGTATTGATATTCCTCCAGCAGTGTTCTTTCCGTTTGGGTGCGTTTTTACAATCGGGGTCTTTTATTGTTCCATATGAATTTTAGGATTGCCTCTTCTATTTCCTTGAAGAATGAGGTTGGGATTTTGATAGGTATCGCATTGAATTTGTAGATAGCCTTGGGAAGTATTGCCATTTTCACGATGTTAATCTTTGCAATCCAGGGAGTTTTTGCAATCTTGGGAGTTTTTGCCTTTTTCTAAGTTCTGTTCTTATTTCCTTTTTCAAGTTTTTAAATTTTTCAGCAAAGAGGTCCTTCACTTCTTTGGTGAGGTTAATTCCGAGGTATTTTATTTTTTGTGGGGCTAATACATATGGAATTGCTTTCCTAATTTCAGCCCCACTTTTTTCAGTGTTGGCATACAGAAAAGCCATTGATTTTGGGTGGTTAATTTTATACCCTGCTACTTTGCCAAAGTTTTGAATCAGCTTGAGTAATTTGGGAGTGGAGTCTATGGGATTCTTTAAGTACAAGTTCATGTCATCCGCAAAGTGGGAGTTTTATTTCTTCTTTCCCTAATTGTAGTCCTTTTGTGTCTGGATCTTGTCTTATTGCTGTAGCTGGGCATTCTAATATTAGGTTGAAGAAAATTGGAGAGAGTGGACATCCCTGTCTTGTTCCTGAGTTAAGAGGAAACGGCTTTAGTTTTTCCCCATTAAGTATAATGATGGCTGTAGGTTTGTCATATACAGTCTTTATTTTATTGAGGAATGTTCCATGGATTCCTAATTTTTCCAAAACCTTCATCAAAAAGGAGTGTTGGATCTTGTCGAATGCTTTTTCTGCATCTATTGAGATAACCATGTGGTTCTTATCCTTGCTCCTGTTGATGTGATGAATAATATTGATTGATTTTCATATGTTGAACCAGCTTTGCGTCCCTGAAATGTATCCTGTTTGATTGTGTGTATGATTTTTCGCTGAATTGTTGAAGTCGATTGGCCAAAATTTTATTAGGATGTTTTGCATCAATGCTCATCAAAGAAATGGGACTATAGTTCTCTTTCTTTGATGAGTCCCTGCCTGGTTTTGGGATCAGGATTATGATGGCTTCATGGAATGTGTTCGGTAGAGAACTTTGTCTTTCAATTTCATTGAAGAGTTTGAGGAGTATTGGTTTGAACTCAGCTTTGAAGCCCTTGTAGAATTCCGCTGTAAAACCATTTGGTTCTGGACTTTTCTTAGCTGGGATGTCTCTTATTGCTGTTTCTATTTCAATGCTTGAGATGGGCCTGTTAAGCTGGTTTAAATCATCTTGGTTTAGTTTTGACATGTCAATATTTGCTAGGAAAAGGTCCATTTCTGTCACGTTCTCAAATTTATTAGCATAAAGTTTTGAGACATATTCCCTTATAATGTTCTGAATCTGGGTTTTTTCCTTGGTGATGTTTCCATTCTTATTTTTGATTTTATTTATTTGGGTGTGTTCTCTTCTTTTTCTGATAAGATTTGCTAAGGGTCTGTCAATTTTGTTAATTTATTCGAGGAACCAAATCTTTGTTTTGTTGATTATTTCTATAGTTTTTTTTTGGATTCTAATTCATTTAATTCTGATTTAATTTTAATTATTTCTTTCCGTCTACTGGATTGTGGTTTATCTTGCTGCTTTTTTTCACGGAGGTTTAGATGTGTCATTAAATTGTTGGTTTCAGATCTCTCCAATTTGTTGATGTAGGAGGTCAGAGCTATAAATTTGCCTGTGATTACTTCCTTTGCTGTGTCCCAGAGAAGCTGGAAATTTGTGTGCAAATACTCATTGAATAGCATGAACATTTGAATTTCCTTTCTAATCTCTTCCATTCAGCAGTCTGTTGTTCAACCTCCATGTGCTACTGGATTTTCTTTGGTGGCTTTTGGTGTTGAGTTTTAATTTTATTCCCTTCTGGTCAGAGAGAATGCAAGGTAAAACTTCAATGTTTCTGAATTTGAACAAGTTTGCTTTGTAGCCTAAAATGTGGTCTATTTTAGAAAATGTTCCATGTGCTGCTGAGAAAACCGTCTATTCTGAGGCTGCTGGGTGAAATATTCAGTAGATGTTTGTTAAATGTAGTTGATCTATGCAGCTGTTAAGATCTGCGAATTCTTTGTTGAGTTTTTGCCGAGTTGATCTATCTAGTGGGGAGAGTGGTGTGTTAAAATACCCAACAATTAATGTCTTTGTATCTATGTGGGATTTGAGGGAAAGTAGTGTGTCTTGGATAAATGTGAGTGCTCCATTGTTTGACGAATAGATATTTAGAATTGTAATATCCTCCTGAAGGAGAGATCCCTTAATTAGTATGTATCGACCTTCTTTATCTCTTCTCACGAATTTGAATTTGAAGTCTATTTTATCTGATATTAGGCTTGCAACTCCCGCCTGTTTATGGGGTCCGTTTGCTTGGTTGATTTTGTTCTATCCTTTGACATTGAAAATGTGTTTGTTTTTATTGGCAAGATGTGATTCCTGAAGGCAGCAGATAGAAGGATCTTGTTTTTTAATCCAACTAGACAGACTATGTCGCTTAATTGGAGAGTTAAGTCCGTTAATGTTAAGGGATAGGACTGAGAGTATTTGGGAGTTCTTGCCATGCTATCCACCTTCTTGGGGGTTGCGAAAACTGGGTTCTTCTTATGGTTCGTGGATTCTCAGTTTTTGTGCAGGTTCTTGGCCTTTATTGTGGTCTTGTTGGTTTTCTATGTGTAAGACATCTTTAAGAATCTTTTGTAGGGCTGATTTGGTGGAGATGTATTGTTTCAATTTTTCTTTGCTATCGAAGGTTTTTATTTGGCCTTCAGTTATGAAGGAGAGTTTAGCTGGGTACAGTATTCTTGCTTGATAGTTGTTTGATTTTAGGGCATGGCATACGTCATTCCTGGCTCTTCTTGCTTTGATTGTCTCTGCTGAGAAATCTGAGGTGATTCTAATTGGTTTCTCTTTATAGGTATTTAGTCTTTTCTCCTTCACAGCTTTAAGGATGTTTTCTTGGGCCAAGTTGATCCTGTGTGAGGGTGGGATGTGCTATTTTGGTCTGCTCTCTTTGTAGTTCTAAAAGCTTCTTGTATCTGAATAGGCCTGTCTTTTTGCATTTTTGGGTAGTTCACTGCTATGATCCTGTTAAACAAATTTCCTAGACCATTAAATTCTGACTCTAGGTGCTCCTCTACACCCATTATCCTTAGATTAGGCCTTCTGATGCTGTCTTCCAAGTGTTGGATATACCTGTCAAATTTCTTGGACTTGTCTTGGATGGTTGTATGTTCTTTCTCTGTAATATTTAGGCTGTCTTCAATCCCTGAGATTCTGTCTTCTGCATGGTCTAACCTGCTGTCAAGACTTTCTACTTTGTTTTTTATCTCTTTTCCTTCTAATTGGTCAGGTTTCATTGCTTCAAATTCTTTGTTGGACCTTTGGTTTTGATCTTGTATGAATTGCTTTACGTTCTTAATTTGGTGTTCAGTGTTTATTCTCAAATCACTTAGTTGATTTGTTTTTTTTCCCTTGGACTCCCATTCCTTCCGTTGGGTTCCATTCAGCATTCCCTTTGTGGTCTCCCTGACTTCCTTCTGCACTTTATTAATGGATCCCATGAATGCCTTTAGTGATCTTTGTGTATTCTCTACCTGGTCTCTCAATTCCTGTATTACTCTTTGAGTAGCTTCCTCCAGCTCCCTTTCATGCCATTCCTGTAGTACTCTTTGAGTGATCTCAGCCTGTTCACACCACTCCCACCTTTCTCTTTGAGTATTCTCAAGCTGCTCACCCAAGTCCTGTGTCAGTTTTTGAGTAGCTTTTTCACGCTTATGATACTCCTGTAACCTTTGGATTGACTCCTCTCTCTCCCTACCATGTTCTTACAGTCCTTTTTAGGTTTCCAGTCTTTTCCTGCATTGACCTTTTGTTTGCCTCCTCTCTCTCCTTAGCATGCTCATAGAGGGTCCTTTGTATGTTTTCAATATTTTCATATATCATGTTTGCCAGCAGTGTTTGTACAGCTATTTGGGAACTCTCCTGTGGATTATTCATTATCTGTTCTGTCTCCTGATAATCATGAGTGGGAGTGGAGGTTCCCGGACTTGCCATTTTTCTTGTGTTTTTCGGCCTTACTGTGCCCATTTGGGATGAAAATAACACCAGTTTTGTGCTAGTACACTCTCTTAAGGCAAGCATCAACCAAAGTCTGAATTTGCACAGTCAATAGTCTGCAGATACAATCTAGTTCAACAGGTACATCTATTCAACATCAAGCAACTATATATTAATGGATTATGAACCGCAAAGAATTTGGAAAACCAGAAATTATTAGGGCTATGGATAGATGTGGGTAAAAAAAAAAAAAGGAATAGAGTGATGTGGGAAGGTACAGGGAGAGTTAACTTAACTAAGTCCTAATCTCAAAGCAGTATATAGGTTGGACAGGATGATAGTAGAGAGAGAGAGAAAAAAGAAGAAAGAGAAAAGGAAAAGAAAAGAGACCAGAAAAAATAGAAAAGTAAAAATTAATGATATTCTGCAAAGGCAAGAACAAACTACTCAGAGAAGAACATGAGTATAATGAGAGAAGGGGAGGGATATAAAGGAGATGTGAAAAACTTAAAAATAAAAATACTTAAAATATTATATAGGTATAAAGATGTAGTACTGCTATTGAGGAATTTAAGTCTCAGAGGTTTTGAGTTGAGTAATAAATTTGGGGATTAAGTGTGTACACAATTGGGGATAGGGTCTAATAGTCAACTACAGGTTTATCTGAGGATGTGCAGAACAACAATTAAGTCACATAAAGAAGAACAAAAGAGAAGAAAAGGTTAAAAGGATAAGAAAGGAAGAAAAAAAGATCAGAAGTTCAGTAGAGCTAAACAAAAAACAAAAAAAAATTAAAAAAGAAAGAAAAACGCACACACACCTAAAATAAAATTATAAGAGGGAAAAAAAGTTACTAGAAAACAATTTTTTTCAAAAAAAGGTAAAAATTAAAAATTTAAAAAAAGTTTTAGAAAAGAGAAAAAAAAATTTATAAAAGGTACCACAAAAAAAAAAAAAAAAGAAGACCAAAAAAAAAAGTTCTTTGATTTTTTTGGGAGCGGTGGGAAAAATCCTGTTTTTCCCTTGTGTCTGTAACCAGCCACTTGTTGGAGTCTCTGCTCTGCTTGTGGTCCTGTGGCTTGGTTGGTTTCTTTTGTTAGTTTGTTCGAACAGGCAGAAAAATGCTCTGCTTTACCCAGGATTTTGTGATCCTCCTCCCAGGTTAGTTCAATGGGAGGGAGATCTGCTTTGAGTATCACAAAAGAGGGAGATGGCTTTTTCCTCAAGTTTGGAGATGCTGTGATGAGGCTAGATTCTGGGTAGAGTTGAAGCCTTTCAGCAAACAGTAGCTTTTCCTGGGCTAGTTTATGAGAAACTCACAGAGCCTAGCCTGAAGCCATTCTCAGGATTTCTGTTTACTGAATTTCAATTGATTGTCAAGGCTCTGATTATCCAGTGAAGAAAGCCACTCCTGGGGCTGGCGCCATAGCTGCGTGACTTTTCCCTGGGTGTTGCTGAGTCTGGCAGTTCAGGTTAAGCTCTTGTGACCTGCTAAATGACTCTAGTTTTATTCCAAGGCCTGAGTTGGACCTAGTAGCTCCGCCGAGCTTAGTCAGCATTCAAGACGGAGATCTCTGGTACTGGGGGTGGGAGGAGTGGCCTTCCCTCCTCTGTTCCCTGAGAAGGAGTGAGGACGTCAGGCTACTACTCACGCCGAATCTTGGTTCCTGGGTTGTCTCTGGTCTGCGAACTGCAGGATCAAGATGTCCGCTCCTTGTCGGTTCTTGCTGGTGTTGAGTAGAATCCACTCGCCCACTGTATCTTGCTCTTTGATCCTGGACTTTCTGGGATTTAGGTATGGCTGTGACCATCACCGCCACTGCTGCCGCCACGCCTGTGGTGACTGCTGGCAAAAGCTCAGATCTGTCTCCTTGCCTGGATTTTCCCTCTCTGCCCTAACTCTCTGTCCTGTGATGGCATACTTGGTGTGATTCTCTGGCTTAGGACTATTCATTGGAAATGTAAAACTGCTTTCTATGGGAGAGCTTGTTTAGCCTCTAGCTTCTCTTCTGCCATCTTCTGGAACTCTTATTCTATTTTTTTATGTACATCTACCATTATAGGGGATTCAATTCAGGATCATACCATTTTGCTTGGCTTTTTCATCAAATCTCCTGTCCTACCACTTGAGACATACTCTACTTCTAATTTTATGCCAGTTATTTTGAAATAAGAAATCTCTCAACTTTGTCTGCTCATGTGGCTCCAAACACCAATTTTTAGGTCTCAGCCTACTGAATAGCTAGGAGTGTAGGCATGAGCTATTGAGATCAGACTTAATTTTATTCATTTATTTGATTCACATCAATAAGGAAAAAACCTGAATGACAGACCTTAAAAGACAGTAAGTTTTGTATTGAATTTTTCATAAACTCAGTCATCAACACAAAAAGTTTTGAATATTTGAGTTTATTATCTCTTTAAGATGTCTAGAACATTGATTAAGCTTAAAATACCACTGTAGAACAGAAAAGTAGGGAGAAAATGTGATCTTTAATATATTTTTCTGATTATGTAAATTAGCTAATTTGTGAAGAAGAAAAGCAAATTCAATATGTAATCTATACATTCCAGTCGAATATATGTATCCCATACATTTCCAGTAAATGAAGATTTCACCTTTGACTTTTTTGTTTTGTTTTTCTTTTTTAAACATCAACTTTATTTTGGGCAATTGTATGCGCATTATTCTTATGAACTGATTTGGATAGCAATATTTTAGGTATGCAATTTTGCACTTATTATGATAATAATTTTGTCAGTCTTGGGGCCTGAACTCTGGGCTTAGGTGCAGTCCCTGAGCTCTTCAGCTCAAGAATAGCATTCCAACATTTGAGCCACAGTGCCAATTCCATCTTATTCTACTTATGTGGTGCTGAGGAATTGAACCCAGTGCCTCAATGCAAGCGCTCTACCACTGAGCCACCTTCTCAGCCCAGAGGGTTTTTTTAATATGTATTTTTCTGACTTTTTGCTAACAATCCTAGTAGAAGGATTTCAGATCTTCTGAAAGCACTTTCTTTATCTTCTGAAAGCACTTTCTTTAGTTTAGTTCAGTTTTGTAACTTTCATATCTCCAATAAACAAAGGAGGAGGTAGCAATGTTTGATAGGAAATGTAATCATTACCTTGCTCATGTAACTGTAACCTCTTTTACAGTAACTGTACAATAAATAAATGTATTTTTAAAAACATTATAAAAAGAAATTTTTAATGGAGAGTCTTCTTACTAGTTATAAGAAACAAATATTCCAGTGTAAAGACTACACAAAATCTTACCTATAGCTAAGGGTCATTAGATAATGTTTTACACTCATGGATTTTGTGGGTCAGGAATGTGACTTAGTTATGACTTGTCTGTGCTCTACGATCTGTAGGACCTTAAGCAAAGGCTTTGGGTAAAGTTGTCTAAAACCCCCCTCACCTATATAGAGAATAAACCTTGGCTGTTGATTAGAACTACTCTAGTGGTTGAAAGAGAGGAAACAGAGTCAGAGAGACAGAGTCCACATAGTCTTTTACTACCTATATTAAGAAGTCCTGTAGTAATTTTTTACATTGAATTTCTAAGAGGCAGTAACAAAATGCCACAAGGTTCTTTTGTTGTTGTTGCTGTTTGTTCCACGACCAGGAATTGAACTCAGTACCTCATGGTTTCACTCTTACCTATTGTTCTACCAACCTAGCCACACCACTAACCCCAACACATGGTTCTAGGAAAGGTTTTATTACCCATCTCCTATCAGACTTTGTTTTAAATAATAACTGAATGCACGCAGAAACGTTAGAGAGTATTTTTACTTTCTATTTTGTAAGTAGGAAAACAGAAACATAAGAGGAAAGTGAATTGCCAACACTTACATATCTGATATTTGGCACAATCAGGATTTGAATGTTGGCAGAGGAGCTCTAGAAAACATGTTCAAAGACACAACACTTAACTATATTTCCTTTCAGATTTGATGGGAAAAAGTTCTATGACTTTGTAAAAGATTGGATATCAACTTTTCTCAAGAGAAAAGAGAATAATGTTCAAGGGCATCGTTGAACTATGTTCATCATGGCTGAACATAATAGAAATAATCTTGTGGTGAGTCAGAAACAGTTTATGAGGAAGAATATATTCAAATGCTTTCAGCTTCTGAAGCCATCATTGTTCCACAACACAGATGGGCAAAGTAGTTCAATAGTTAGTGTGTCAACGGTTTTATCTTAGAAGAGCCTGCATGAGATTCAAGAAGAAAGAACTATATATAAGGTAGAATTCTCCAACAGAATGACCAAGCCTGTCCCGCACTGACCTTTACAGACTTAATCAATAAATAAGGTAGTCTTCAAAGCAACTATTTTCTCTAACAAGAAACATGTCAAAGGCAACTTGAAATCTGGGAGATGTGTATACCTAGGCCTAATTCTTACCCCTTGAGGTCTCTGGGCCTTCAAGAATGCAAACATCTCTCCAGCTAAAGGGATTTCCCTGAACTGAGCAGCCAAACAAGGAGTGAAATTAGCCTTCAGACCATCTACACATGACTATAACCAGAAATTTTAAAAAAGTAAAATAAATTATGATAAAAGAAGAAATATTAAGAAATATATTTGGTATAAGAAGCTTGCTTGTAGTTTGATGGTGTTGAATGTCAATATGAGTCCGATGTTTCTGAAATTAAAGAGACTAATAAATCATGTTTTACGATGTTCTTAGCTGGAATGTAGTTTTTGGAGAGCAGAGGGTGGGCTAACCTAAACTTCAGAGTTTTGTCAGTTCTGTATGATT
>NW_027204892.1:12500-19402 GCF_024711535.1 Dipodomys merriami
TCGCATCGCGACCCAGCACAGGCTCCAGGCTCCGCCACTCGACACACCGCGCGCGAGGCAGGGGCGGGGACGGATCGGGAACGTCCTCCACTCACCACACCAGACGACGGCCCGGGAGAGGCCCCGCGGGACCCTCCCCCAGCTCGGAGGGGGGAGGCGCGGGCACGCAGTTACCAACGCGGGCAGCCACTAACGCTCAAAAGCGGGACAGGGAGCGGCAGGGCCGCGGGAGCCCATCGGGGGCGGGCCCCCGCCAACCCGGCAGCGAACGCCGCCTCCCGAACGAGGATCGCTAGAGAACCTCTCCTCACTCTGAGGGTGGCCCGCACCCAACCCCGACGGGAACCCCGCCGGGACCAGCACACATCAAAGGCGTCCATCCTTCCCACCACGGGTGGCAGGGAGGGGTGGGGCGGGGGGGGTCTGCGGCAGCAGCAACACCAACCCTGGTCGGTCGGCCTTGCCGTGCGGGGCCAGAGCAAGGTCGCGCACACGGGCGGGAAAGCCCGCACAGGCCCGGCTCGCCTCCCACTGCAACATCTCAGGTCCCCCGGTGCAACAAGAGCCAGGTGACACGGCAGGGAAGACAAGCCAGGACCAGGGCCGGCAGCTCATGCGGGGAAGCCACCCGCCCGGTGCAAGAAGGGAAGAGCGCTCCTCCTCTGGGGAACCGCCTCGACCCCCCCCCAGCAGAGACGTCAATCTCTGCGATAACTTTTTTCTCACTCGCACAAGCCCCACAAACCCAAGGACGGCCGGGACACACCACGGGCAGCAGGCTGGCACAAGGCAACGGACAACGCCGGGATCGGGAACGACACCACCACTCAGCCTCAGGCACCTGAGAGAACCGACCGGGAGCGTTCCGGGAGCACCGCAAGAGGGCAGAGCGCGAGGCGCGGCTTTTCACACCACACAGCACGGGCAAGCACGGAGCACCGACCCTCCCTCTCCGCGGAGAGAGCCGACCCCCGTGCCGATAACGAGTCACGGGAAGAGAGGAGCAAGATCAGGGGCGCCCCCCCTCCTCCAGCGTGTACAAGTCCCCGACCTCACGGCGAGGGCAGGGAGAGCGCAGCCGGACCCGGTTGCCGCACCCCTGCCTCCCCGCACACCACCGGCGCCGGCACGGTGGGACGGTGAGGGCAGGGGCCCACGGGCAGAACGAGAAGAGCGGTCCCATTCGCCATGAATGTCCGTCCCTCGCCTGGCGCAGCTTAGGCCCGGGCCCGAAGGAGATTCGCAACGTCACCACATCAATCACACCGAGGGGGCGGAGAAGACAGCCACACGGCACTCGGGAGGCGGTGGGGCCCAGGAAGCTCGGCTCCCGAGAGGGCCAACAGCCTGGGATAAAAGCGTAGCCAGGACAGACAACCTTTCGTGAGTAACGAGCGAGGTAAAAGGAAAAAAAAAAAAAAAGAAAAGAAAAAAAAAAAAACTTAAAAAAATAAAAAAATAAAAAAATACCACGGGCTTCAGCGTCCCTGGCGCTCGGGATTACCAGGACACCTCCGCCGGGCACAGAGCCGAAAGAAGCTAGAGAGGAAAAAAAGAAAAAGAAAAAGAACCACGGACAGCGCTCGGGAGTAGCGCAGGTCAGCGGCCGACCAGGCCCGCCATCGGGAAGCGGCAGGTCGGGGGAGTTGGAGCTAGGGGCGATAGGAAAAAAAAAAAAAAAAAAAAAAAAAGCCACGGAGGTCGGACGAGCACGACGGCAGGACGGGGATGCCGCACACGCACAGGCAAGGCAAGGCAGGACTCGCCCCCCGCCTTTTCCTCCTCAAGCCGGCCACGGCGAGGGAAGCACACCGCGCGGGCCTACCTATGCACCCCAGGCAACCAACCACTCTCCTCCTCGGCGTGCCGAGGCAAGGGCCAGAATCCGGCACCGGGAGCGGGGGAGAGATCAAGGACGACGGGACTCACTCAGCCACCAACCAACCACCACCACCACCACCACCACCACCACACCCACGAGCCACCACAGGGGCAAGGCCTGCTCAGGGCAGCGGGAGCCCGGGGTGCGGGGGGAAGGGCAGGGGGACCCGGACCGGGAAGAGACGGGAAAGGCCCGGCACACAGCATCCGAGAGAGCCCCAAAAGACCCGCTGACAGCCACCGGGACACAGCATGCCAGCACCCTCCTGCAGGTACAAAATCCTCACGTCACCACGCCAAAACCAGCTGGTCACGCAGGGGCGACAACTCGCTGGCGACAGGGACCTCTCGGAAACCACATCGGGGACACCTGTCCCCAACACGTCCCCAACAGAGCCAGACACGGAACTCTCAGGGACAGCTGGTCGACCACATAGGGCGAAGACAGACGAAGAGAGAGGGCGGGAGCGGGGTCAGGGGACGCACCCGCCCCACTACCCCGGGTGCGCACGGGCTCACGGCACGAGCGGCACGGGGAGCCTTCCCCCGGCAGACGCGAGGCACCCACTCCGAGAGGCACCCAGCCACCACACCCACACCGCGCGGGGTCGGTGGTGAGCGCCCTGCCGCCAGCACGCACACACGCGGGACTCCCGGGCTCGGGTCCCCGACTCCCGAGGTGCTCCCTCCGCCTCGACTTTTCCCCTACGCAGGGCCCACCGGGCAAGTCCCCGCCATCGCGCACACCGCAGACGGTAGGTAGGTAGGTCCCGGCCCCGAGGCTCGCCTCGGCCGTGCCCACGGCTCCTCGCGCCGGAGAAGTCTGTCCTCCGGCCTCCGGGGCCGTGGAGAAGGCCGTGGAGGAAGGCCACACGGGGCCGGCGACCCAGGCCCTCGCGCCCGGCACGCGCCAAGCGCTCACTCGGAGGTGACTCCGACGACCATCCTATGTCGGGGAGGGGCGGGGTGTAGGTCCCGGCCCCGAGGCTCGCCTCGGCCGTGCCCACGGCTCCTCCCGCCGCAGAGGTCTGGCCTCTGGCCTCCGGGGCCCGTGGAGGAGGCCGTGGAGGGAGGCCACACGGGGCCGGCGACCCAGGCCCTCGCGCCCGGCACGCGCCAAGCGCTCACTCGGAGGTGACTCCGACGACCATCCTATGTCGGGGAGGGGGGGGGGTGTAGGTCCCGGCCCCGAGGCTCGCCTCGGCCGTGCCCACGGCTCCTCCCGCCGCAGAGGTCTGTCCTCCGGCCTCCGGGGCCGTGGAGGGAGACCACACGGGGCCGGCGACCCAGGCCCTCGCGCCCGGCACGCGCCAAGCGCTCACTCGGAGGTGACTCCGGGGAGGGGGGGTGGTCCGAGTCCGGGCCGGGACCGGCCCCACCACCTAGCGGCTCACCCGGGGACCCTTTCCCCCGACTCCCGAGACGTCCCTCGTACTCTCCTTCTTTCGCCCTCAAAGACCAGAGTCCAGGGAGGGGAGGAGGACAAGGCGTCGGGCCCAGACAGAACTACGGGAGGGGAGGAGGACAAGGCGTCGGGCCCAGACAGAACTACTGGTCGACCCGACCAAGCCGCCACCCCCGGCACAGACCGGGCACGGAAGAGAGAGCGGCGACTCACGGCCCCACCCCGCGCTCGCCTGCGGGCGCAAAGTCCGACAGAACAGCCGCCCCGGCGCCACAGCGACACCACGGCGACAGTCGCGCCCGGCACCCGGTAGAGGCCGGGCCTCCGCCCGGCTCGCTGCCGCCAGACCTCCTCCTTCACTCGCTCGCTCGGCTGAGAACGAGGGGACTGTCATATCAAGGCGGACGCCAGGGGGAGCACGACAACCGCCTTCCAACGACCGACTCCACCGAGCCGCCGTACCCCGGATCGGCGCGCGCCGGGCGGCTCTGAGCTCCGGAGACACAGAACACGGAAACGAATCGCCTCACTCCCCACCGCCACGCACCGAGAGGCACAACCTAGGTCAGGACCTGCAGCCGGGTCCTCTCTGCGACCTCACGAACGACACCAGAGCCACCAGAGACCTAGACCGAGATCGAGCCGCCGCCGCCGCCGCCGCCAGCGACCAAAGTGAAACCAGGAACCAGGACGGGAGTCGCCCGAACGGAGCGGCCCGAACCCGAGAACCGGGAAGTCGGGATCGGTCCCAAGCAGGAAGGGGCGGCAAAGACGGCAGGCCTGCACCACGAGAGAAAACGAACCGGCCACCCGCACGACCTCCGCCGCCCGTGGCAAGACCCCCACCCCCACCCAACATGGCCAGAAAAGGGCAAGTGAGCGCTCGTCCCACCGTCTGCCCGCCCGTCTTTTTTTTTTTTTTTTTTTTTGGGGGGGGGTGTTTGTACGTTTTGTTTTCTTTTTCCCCCAGATGGAAACCAGAAAGAAACAACAACAACAACAACAACAACAACAACAACAAAAAACTCCCAAAGATGGGGCGGCTCCAGCAAGAGACGAGCCCTCGGGAGGCACCCCGCTCACTTGTGAAAGTCCGCCGCCCGCCCGCCCCACAACACGCTCCCTCCCCCCGCCCCCACCCGCCCCCCCCCCCCTTCACAGGCAGGGAAAGGGCAGGGGGAAGGCCAGAGAGAGGTTTCTTCTAACACAGAGAGGGTAGGTACACGTCACGCACACAGGTCTGGAAAACCACGGTGACAGCGCCATGGGAAGCGTGAGTCCACTCACCCATCACTAAATGACAGGAAAGCCAAACGAGAGCCGCTGGCTGGGCAGAAAAGGCCTTTGACAAAATTCAACATTCATTCATGCTAAAAGCTCTGGAGAAAATAGGAATAGAAGGAACATTTCTAAAAACAATAAAAGCCATTTATGACAGACCAATAGCCAATATTATACTTAATGGGGAAAAGCTACAACCAATTCTCCTAAAATCAGGAACAAGGCAAGGATGCCCACTGTCTCCACTCCTCTTCAATATAGTCCTAGAACCCTTAGCCAGGGCAATAAGGCAAGAAAAAGACATTAAAGGGATCCGCATAGGGAAAGAAAAAGTTAAACTATCCCTTTTTGCAGACGACATGATACTATACCTCCACGATCCCTAAAAGTCCATCCCGAATCTCTTAGAAATCATAACTCTCTTCGTCAAAATAGCAGGATACAAAATAAACCCACAAAAATCAGTTGCCTTCCTATACACTGATAATGTACAGGAAGAGAGGGAAATAAAGGGAGCAACCCCATTCACAATAACCTCCCGAAAAATAAAATATTTAGGAATTAACCTAACCAAAGATGTAAAAGAACTATTTAATGAGAACTATAAAAAGTTAAAGAAAGAAATTGCAGAAGACACTAGGAAATGGAAAGACCTCCCATGCTCCTGGATAGGCCGACTTAATATAGTAAAGATGGTAATACTTCCAAAACTAATATACAAATTCAACGCAATTCCTATTAAAATCCCAATGACGTACATCACTGAAATACAGAAAACAGTCCAAAAATTCATATGGAACAACAAAAGACCTAGAATAGCCAAAACAATTCTAGGGGATAAAGACAATATGGGAGGGCTATCCATGCCGAACTTCAAACTCTACTACAGAGCTATAATAACAAAGACAGCAGGGTACTGGCACAAAAACAGACCCGAAGACCAATGGAACAGAATAGAAGATCCAGAAATAAATCCACAGGCCTACAGCCAGCTGATATTCGACAAAGGAGCCAAAGACATACAATGGAAGAAACACAGCCTCTTCAACCGCTGGTACTGGGAAAACTGGGCAGCCACATGCAGAAAACTAAAAGTGGACCCCAGCCTATCACCATGCACCAACATCAACTCAAAATGGATTAAAGACCTTAACATTAAACCTGAATCTCTGAAACTACTGCAGGACAGAGTAGGAGAGACACTTGAACTAATAGGCACAGGAAGGAACTTCCTGAACAGAGTCCCAGGGTCACAACAAATTGGAGAGAGACTCGACAAATGGGACTACCTTAAAATAAAAAAAAAAAAAAAAACAAAAACAAAAACAAAAAAACAGCTAGCCTTTTCTAATAGGCTCTGCCACTCTCTCTGGAGCAGGATTCGGGGCATGAGGCGATGAATCTGAACCCGACACACAGGTGTTGGAGGGTAGAGGCATCTTCACTCACATGCCTGTGGTGGAGGACCTGGACCCGAGTGTGGCGGTGCACAGTGGGTGTGGGTGTGTGTGTCTGTGACTCTGTGTGTGTGTGTCTGTGACTCTGTGTGTGTGTGTGTGTGTGTGTGTGTGTGTGTGTGTGTGTGTGTGTGTGCGCGCGGGGCTGGGGGGAGGGCAGGTAGGGAACCCTAGGAGGAAAGACAGGGAGAGACAGACGAGGGGCCCCGGCCCAAACAGAGTGGGGGGGTCAGAGGGGCGATCCTATCTCCCGGGGGGGGGGGTGAAGCATGGTTAGAACCCACAGGCCCGGCGGGCGTACTTCTCTTTGGAGTTCGCACTGGGAACATATGCGGGCAGAAGCGCCCCAGCACACACATCGCATCGCAGACGGGTAGAGAGGCAGAGCCAGGGGGTCAGGCATGGTAAACACTCTATTCCGTCACACACACACACACACACACACACACACACACACACACACACACACACACACACACACACACACACACACCCTTAGGGTGTGTGTACAATATCCACAAGGTAAAAGTTTATTCATCCATTCCCCAAAGAAGAAGAAGAAGATTATGTCAGTTACAGGGAAGTAGATGGATGGACTGATGGACTAGGAGCGGCGGGGGGGGGGGGGGGCAGAGGGGGGGGGTGCCGGCGGCGGCGGAGAAGAACCTAGAACAGGTGATGCCAGGGGAAGACAGACCGGCGGAGAGACAGACAGACCGACCAACCAACGGCACCTGTTTTCTCTCCTACGTGGATGCTAGACCTAAACTATAACTGGACATGGTAAGCTACACAGCACTCCGGGCAAACAGAGTGTGTGTGTGTCCCCGTGTGTGTGACACACATACTGTCCTTTTGTCAGAAGGTGTAACTTCTCT
>NW_027204893.1:0-37500 GCF_024711535.1 Dipodomys merriami
ACTCTCCCCCTCCTTCTGGCCCAAGCCCCCCTTCCCTCCTCCCCCACAATCTTTCCATAAACACCAGCTGCCCTCAGGGTGCTGCTTGACAGAGGTCTGAGCTGCGTGTGGGGCTGGGGTAGCAGAGCTGTAGCAGATCAAGGCCATGACCTCACTGTCCATGGCTCCCCCACCCCCACCCCAGCACTCCCTAGAAGGGGCAAGAGGAGCTCCAGCTCCTGAGAAGGCAAGAGACTTGCCCAAGCCCCTCAGCTTAGAGGTTGCAAAGCTAAAACGTGAACCCCTTTCTTCCTCCCACCCCTACCTCCCCACCCTATCCTCCCCCAGGAGATCTCCAGGCCTAGATTTGGGGAAGGGATGGGAAAGGTGAGGCACATAGATCTAAAGGCTGGAAATGTCCAGGGTTAACTTTCACTGTTCTTTCAGGGAAGATATTGAAAATGCTGAATGAATGACAGTAGGACTGAAACTCAGACCTAGACACTGCTCTGCCTTACCACAACCCCTGACTCCTAGAAACTATGCATACAGGAAGATCCTCCTTCACTCTGACTTCAATCCCGCATCCTCTGGTGCCAACCCAGTTAATTCTATGAGGATCCTCCACCCTCTGCTGAGATCACCCATCTTGCTTGAGGAAATAATAAGCCATCAGGAAAGAGAGCTGGGAGGTACAGACACGATTTAATTCACTTTGAGTGGGTCACACTCAGCACAGGCCAGAAACCAAGTTAAGTACCCAAGAAAGAATTCCAAAGTGGCTGCTCCCACTGGCTATGTGTCCCTGAGCCAGTCTCTTCTGACCTCAGGACCTTGTTTTGTCATCCTAGAGGATAGAGTGGGTTGGCTCAAAGGAAGAGACTGCCCCACCCCTCACAAGAAAAGTCTACAACTTGTTTGTATTAAGTGCCCCAAGGCCCCCTAAGCAGGATGATTGACACCCACACTGCCTGTACCATACACACATGATAGCCGAGCATATGGTCCCTGTTCCCACGCATTCCCCCTATCCAGGTCTGCCTGGCTCCAGACACTTCCCAAGGATTTGGGTAAGAAAAAGTCCCCCAGCCCAGGAGTTGGAGTTTGCAAGGACTTAGCGCAGCAGGGCACAGGCCCGTTGAGGTGCACCACATCTTCCAGAGTGCGTAGGCAGCAGGCACAAGAGAAGAGGCTGCAACAAATCCCCTAAGAATAATATTTAGAGAAGCTCCAGGAGTCTAGCAGCCAAAGAGGAAACAGGCCAAGGTGGCCAGGCTTGGGGCCCTGACCCCAACATGAAGCCTGTAGACCGCCTCGGGTCAGGTACCACCAGGCCGGCCAAGCCTCAAATTCTTCCACCTGGCCACAGGTCATGCCTTAACCCTTAAGCCCTGTGCCAATCTAGAGGACTGAGAGGATGAACTGAGCATATGGATCCTCAATCTCTCTCCCTCCCCCTCCCTCTCTCCCTCCCTCCCTCTCTCTCTCTCTCTCTCTCTCTCTCTCTCTCTCTCTCTCTCTCTCTCTGTCTTCCCTTCTCTCTCTGTCCTCCGTCTTCTCTCCTCTCTCTCTCTCCTCTCCTCTCCTCTCTCTCTCTCTCCTCTCTCTCTCTCTCTCTCTCTCTCTCTCTCTCTCTCTCTCTCTTTCTCTCTCTCTCTCTCTCTCTCTCTCTCTGTTTCAAAACCAGCCTGGGTAGGAAAGTCCATGAGATTCTTATCTCCAATTAATCACCAAAGAGCCAGAAATGGAGCTTTGGCTCAACTGGTAGAGTGCTAGCCCTGAGCAAAGAAGCTCAGGGACAGCACCCAGGTCCTGAGTTCAACCCCCAGGACTGGTAAAAACAAAATTCTGTTTAACAACTTAGGGTAGGGGCTGGGAAGGCGGCTCAGTGGTAGAGCGCTTGCCTTGCATGCCTGAGGCCCTGGGTTCGATTCCTCAGCACCACATAAGCAAAAAGAAAAAAGCCAGAAGTGGCGCTGTGGCTCAAGTGGTGGAGCGCTAGCCTTGAGCTGAAGAGCTGAGGGATAGCGTCCAGGCCCAGAGTTCAGGCCCCACGACCGGACCCCCCCCCCAAAAAAAAACTTAGGGTAAAACACACACACACACACACACACACACACACACAAATGCACACAGTCACACACATACATATACTCCTGCATATACATACACCCTTCCTTCTCTACAAAACCTTTTCTATGAGTCACAACCTGCATAGACACTATAAGATAATGTTCTTCTCTTTTCAGTCTCCAAAACATCTAGGGGGAAAAAACAAGCACTCATCCAGTCTTTTTGGGTCCCATTCTACAGATGGGGAATTCAAAGAGGTATGGAACCAGGTGCCCATAATCCTAGCTACTGAAAATGGTAGTTCAAAAACAGCCCAGACAGATAATCCAAGATTCTGATCCCCCAAAAAGTCTGAAGTGGAGGTGTGTCTCAAGGGTAGCATGCCAGCCTTGAGTGAAAAGCTAGAGTTCAAGGACCTGAGTTCAAGTCCCAATACCCACAAGGTGTGTGGGTGGCATGGGCCACACAGCCATGGGGTGAGGGAAACCGCGGCCCGCACGCATGTGTGTGCACACGTGCAAAGGGGGGGTAGGCTGGCTGGGGGAGGAGTGCATTCCTTCCTAGAACCTGGTAGACGAAGCTGGCAGGGAGATGGGAACTGCACCGGAGAGACCTGGCTTTCCCCATTCTGCTGGAGCTCCAGGGGCTCAGGCCCTGTGGCAGGCAGGGAGTGTGGGGAGCCTTCTGGGCCACCATGTAGCTAAAGTGCATGGAGTCAGTCAGCCCTGGGTTAAAGTCCTAACTCTGCCATGTACAAAGATGAGGATGTCACTGTACCTGCTGGGCCTCCGTCTCCTCCACAGGAACCTCACAGGTGACCTCTGAATCTCAGGTAAAACAGCCCAGCGCCCCCCTCCCCTCCCCACCCCGAATGTATTTCTCCCTCCTATCTTCCCCGGACAAGTGGCCCTGAGGGAGGCTGGGGAAAGGAAACTGAGCCCTGGCTCAGTTCTTATCCCTCCCAGCCCCCCAGCCCCAGCCTCTTCCTCCCAAAGAAGCCCTCCCCCTCCCCACAGGAAACAGAGGGGTTACTGGGTGAGGAAGCTGGCTGGACAGCCAGGGGCCCAGCACACAGGAGGGTCTGCTAGTCCCTCAAAGAAAGAAACAAACTGGTAACCACCACCACCACCCCTCAACAGGCCACTGTCACACCCCCAGACTCAACCTCCCTCCTCCATCTCCGGCTCTGCAGAAAAGGGAAGCGCTAGGCCGGCTGCAGGGGCGAGGAGGGAGTGGGACCAAGCCAGGGGTGCAGGACCTGAGGTGGGCATCCAGGAGGCCCCCTACCTGGTGTGGGCGTCCCAGGATCCACAGGCAGGACAGGGGGTGCAGGCAGTAGGAGCAGGAGCAGCAGCGGGAACCGGAGAGACAGACTGCTCCCTGCAGAGGAGAGACAGAAGCTGAGCCTGGCATTCAAGGCTTCCCCGGGAAGCCCCGCAGAGGCCCAGAGGGTCGAACTCACGGCTCATGGCTCGCGTGGCACGACTGCTGGGTGCGTAATGTGAAGGCCTGCTGCTCTGTGCGGTGCCTCCTGCACTGTCCCAGCTCGGGCTGGGCCCCGCCCACAGGGCCCCGCCCTCCAGCTGTCACCTCCCCCCCTGCTGACTTCCTCTGCTCCCACCGCAGCCAAGACATTTTATTAATTATTGGATGATGACCACTAAGACTGGCTTTCACTCGAGATCTTTGAGGCACTCGACCTTTTGAGAATGCCAGAAATGCTGCAGCCACCTCCTCCTCCTCCTCTTTTTGCTAGAGAGGAAACTGAGGCTTAGACACCAGGTACAAAGCAGAGGGCAGGTCAGGGCTTGGGGACAGGACTGAAGCTGCCAGCAGCCAGTCTGAGCCACTGGCCCTGAGAGGGCAAGGGAGGAAAGGTCTGTGCATGGCTTCCTGCATGGCATACACACTACCACAGGGAGCCCAGACTTCACTCCCTGGATTCCAGGAGACCTGAGTTCAAATCCAGACACTACAGCCTACCCTCTGGGACACTCTGGACACGATGCTTGTCCACTCTGATCCTCAGTATTCTCATCTATAAAGTGGGTAGAAATAACAAAAACCCATCCCAAATGGTTTGGGGAAGAGTTAGTGAGCCATATGCATAATACGTACACAGTAGGTGCTCAGTTAACAAGAGCTGACCAGATCTGATGCTCTAAATGGACTCACATGCACCTGCTGCCTTTATAACATCCGAAAGTCTGGCTTTTCTTTTTCCCAGCTAGGGAAGCTGAGCCAAGAAGGGGTTAATGGATCAGGCCAAGGGCACACAGAGACTCCTCCATCCCCCAGGTTGTCTCCCTCTGTTTCCCCTGTGGACCCTGAGTGGGGGGGGGGGGGTGGAGTGACTGGCAGAAGAGCCTAGACATTCCCAGGCATCTCTGCATAGGGTGTCACTCCCATCCCCGGAGCTGTTCCTATGCTCCACTGGGACAAATGCCAGCTACCCTAGGAAAGCAGAGCAAGCTAGGGCAGACCCAGGGAGGGACCCAAACCCTGAGGGTACTGATCTCAGCCTCCATCTTCCCCTCCACCCCAGACACAGCCCCCTCCCCATAAGTAACCAATCAGGGCAAGGAGATACAAGACAATGAAATCTTCAGCCAAAAAAAGATAAAAGATCACGGTAGTAATGTGGGGTCCAATTGCTGAATGAAGGTTCCCAAGCTTTCCTTCCTTTGGACCTTGCCCAGTAGAGTTACCACACCTGGAGCCTCCACCACACCTCGCCCTCAAGCCTGCCGCGTGGACTTGTGTGACTTATGCGTGAGAATTAAAAAAAAAAAAGAGTCCAATTCTCATGTTTTCTACATTGTAGCATTGGACAAATCTGTAGTCTTTTCTGGGCCTCTGCGTCCCATTTGGCCAATAAGATAATAACATCGGATGGGCCTCGAAGAGAGGTCCAGTTCAGCAAAGGAGCTCTCACGATGGCAAAGCTCTGAACCCACTTTGTAGATCTCAAGATGGAGGCAATGAGGAATGAAGGCAATAAAAGAGGGAGATAACTAAGCAGGGAGGCAATGAAGGAATGTACGGACACAGGGATACAGGCATAGGATGGACGGGATGAAGATTGAGGACAGAAACCAAATGGATGCAATGTAGGACGGAAGTCATGGAGAATGGACGTAGCCATCCATCTTCTCTATATCCCATTGGTGACAGTGGCGAAATGTCTCCTTCTCTATAGGCTCTCCAACCCCCTGCACCTCAGCAATCACATGATCTCTTGCCCATCCTAGCTTGGGACTAGATCAGAATGGCCCTAGGGGGTTCTCACCTATCTGAGCCTTATTCATGCTTTGGAAATCCCGAGCTGACTCTTACCTGACTCACTCCTGTGCTCCCCCACCCTCCCTCTGCAGCAGATTTATAGCTCTACTAGGAAGCTCTAGAAACCATCCAACATCTCTTCACACCCCAGCCCCAAAGCCCACCGCTGAGATCTGAGGATGGTGGTTCGAAGCCAGCCTGGGCAGAAATATCTGTGAGACCCTTATCTCTAATAAATCAATCAGAAAAAGACTGGAAGTTGTGCTGTGGCTTAAGAGGCTCAGGAACAGTGCCCATGCCCACAGTTCAATCCCCAGGACTAGCAAAAAAAAAAAATTGAAGGAAGAAAGGAAGGAAGCAAGCAAGGAAGGAAGGAAGGAAGGAAGGAAGGAAGGAAGGCAGGAAGGGAGGGAGGGAAGGAGGGAAGAGGGGGAAGAGGAGGGGAGGGGAGGAGGAGGAGAGGGGAGGGAGGGAGGGAGTGATGGAGGGAGGGAGAAGAGAGAATTGGCTGGGAGTCAGGTGAGGGTAAGCCATACTGTTAGCACTGAGAAACTAAGAGGAGAATCATTAAATTTTTTTACATCCTTTTCTCATTGCAATGTTCACAACTACCATGATCTCCCTAATGTAAAAGAGAAAATGAAGCTTTGATGTTTTCTAAGATGTCCCCCAGAAACTGAGGCTCAAAAGATGTGATGGGTGGGTGAGGGGGAGTTACACCCACTGCTGGAGAACTTTCTAAGCAACACACATCATCTCCTTTAAAACTAGCAACAGCCCCATGAGATCAACTTCCTTCTGCTCCTTGTTTCTGTAAGTGAGAAAGTCACTGACCTGCTTAAGGCCACAGGACATAGATGATGGAGCCCCTGGGATCTTAGCCCTCGTCCATTGAATTTCAACATCACGAGCTTAATTCCCTGCTACACCCCAATCACTGCCTCTCCTGCATCCTCAACCCTGGATCCTTAATACAAACACCCAAATCCTGGCAGGCACAGGCCAAGAAAAAAGATAAACAAGCAGGAGGTTGGAAAGTGGAGAGTCTCCAAGTTCATCTGGGGAGTTTCCATTGCCGGGTCCCCTGTCCTACAGGCTTCACTTCTAAGGCAGCTGGCGTCATCTGATTGGCAGGGGATCGCCAAGTAGTCACGCCACTGGCGTCCTCCAGCCCTGTCTTCACCACCAGCGTAATCAGTTCTTGGAATCAGGGGGCCCAGCAGCCTGTGACGGAGAAGCCAGGAAGAAATAAGAAATTGTGATTGCTCAGGAGGTTGCTTGGGCCATTTCCATGGACCCTCCCACAGTATGTGAATCACTCTAACTCTGCTTAGAGTCTTCAACAGCTCCAGCTGTTCCCAGACCTTCTCCTGGATTTCAGTCCCCATTATACCTATACAATGGGCTGTCATAGAAAGAACCTTGGAATGGGGATCCCCCCAAAATTACTATGTGACCATCAGCAAGTTGGATTCCCATCTGGGCTTCAGTTTCTCTACTTAATACATAAGTCTGTTGAACGAGGCATAGATGAGGTACTAGGGTTTTAGAGCCAAGCAGACCTAGCTTCCAGAGCCTAGATTCTAGCCATGTGACCGTGAGCAACTCATCTGTCATCTCTGAGCCTCAGTTTCCTTCTCTGAAAAGAAGGGTAATAATAGCATCTGTTGCCTGTGAGGATAAGATCACTTGGTCAAAATTCCTAGCCCTCAAGAGGATGTGGGGAAGTGATTATTACTGATGAAAAGATCATGATTAATAATGATGTAGTTGGTTCAATTCTGCTACTGTGGTCCTAGATGTGAGCAGGGAAAAAATTTAGTCTAGATATCTAGATATAGAAAAAATGGTCTAGCTATCTAGATACAGAGTTTCAGAGAGAATGGTTCCAGATGAGTGCTAGCTTAGTGTCTCAGGAATGCATTTAATTGTGTATGTCCCAAACATAGAAGCTTTCAGCCAAGGAACAGATGGGGATTCATTTCCTGTAAGTCAGAAGGTGCAGAGGCAGGCAGCTCAGACATGCTCTGTCAGGCCACCACAGGTCCAGCTCTTTGCATCCTTCTGAGTATCACCCTGAGAATGAGCTGCATCTTTCCTGTGCCTGTCTTTCCGGCAGGTGTTCCAAGCAGGGAATGATTGGGAAGGGAACAGGAAGTCCCTCCCCCTACCCTGCAAACTATCGGCTACATACCTCCCACCAGAACTGTGTGATGCGACTTGGCTGCAGAGGTTGAGGGGGAACTGAATTTTCATCATAAACAGGCCAAGAACAGGATGATAGAAATGGAGAGGGGCCCCAGACAGATTCCAGGCAAAAGTCTCTTCTGGAAGCCAGGGGCTCGTGGCTCACGCCTGTACTCCTAGCTATCCAGGAGGCTAAGTTCTGAGGAATGCAGTTCAAAACCAGCCCAGACAGGAAAGTACATAAGACTCATCTCTAGTTAACCACCAAAAAGCTGGAAGTGGAGCTGTGGCTCAATAGGTAGCACACCAGCCTTGAGCAAAAATAATAAAGGACAGTGCCCACACACTGAATTCAAGCACCAGTATTGATGTGTATATGTGTGCATACACACAGACACACACACACACACATTGCCTTCTGGTGTGGGCTGTGGTTTCTAATGTGCACGTCTCTGGAAAATTTAAGAACTACTTGTTGCAGACTCTGAGGTAGACAGTCTTTTCCTGTCTCAGGATGAGGTCTGAGACTGGCAGGGGCATAGTGACCCAAGCTAGGTGCTCCCAAGAGCAGGTCCAACTCAGTTCTACACAGGTGGCAAAATCAGACTCAGCAAGGTAGGGTACCTTTCCTCTGATGTGGTGGCCTCTTGAAAAAAAAAAAAAAAAAAAAAGGAGCAACCGTAGAGCTAGGCTTACAAAACAAACAGTTGTGCCCCACTGCAGGGGCACGTCAGCCCTTGCAATTCTGCACCCTGTGAACTGAAACTTCCCAGGGCAGGCATTCGCACTCCCAAACAACTCTTCAGATCTCAGGCTAGAGCCAGACAAGTCTGCTTTCTGGAGTCTTTCACACAGATCTGGAATGACTCATCCTGGGCCACAAGCACGCACAGCTCTGTTTTAATGCTTTGTTAACAACTTACCACCCTTCAGCTATCTACAGCTTGGAAAAACATCAGCTTCCCCTTTTGATCTACGCAGCAAACTTTCCATGTCAGTGTTTTTGCCTACTAATAGGTAGTCCCTGAATAGGTCAGGATTACTTCCAGCGGAAGTAACGCAACCACACTTTGACAAAAGAAGAGGAAGTATCATCTGTCAAGGTGAAAGTCTGGGGACAGGTATGGCTGCATCACTCTATCTGCCTGTCTGTCTGTCTCTCCATCTCTCCCTTTCACTTTTCCTTCTGTCATCCTTCACTCTCAGGCAGATGGTACCCAAGTGCCATTAGTGAAGACTCTGGCATCTCCAGATGATTGTGTGCCCCAATCTCATATGGAAAGAGAATTCCTCTCTTCTGGTAACTCCAAGAAATGTTCCTGGGAAACACGTGTGCATGCATCTGCACATGCACAGTACTAGGGCTTCAACTCAGGATGTGGCTACTATCCCTTAGCTTTTACACTCAAAGTTGGCTTGCTACCATTTTGAGCCACAGCTCTACTTCTAGCTTTTTGGTTGTTAACTGAAGATGAGAGTCTCACAGACTTCCTTGCCCTGGCTGGCTTCTAACTGTAATCCTCAGATCTCGGCTTCTTGAATAGCTAGGATTACAGACATGAGCCACCAGCTTCCCCTGCTCCCAGAGACTTCTAATTGCTCTGACTTGGTCCATCCTTGAACCAATACCTGTGGCCAGGGAGATGGGATAGCATGATCCTGACCATGGGCCTATGTGACTGAGAAAGGGAGCAGGATGCTTCCCAGTAGAATCCTAGGTACCATTATCAACAGAGGAAGGAAGGGCTACCATATGGGCAGGTCTATCTTGCTCTGTTTCTCCTCCATTGGATTCAGGAGGCTGAGCTGGGAGGTAAGGGAGGCTTAACTGGCCTTGGGCCTGGATGGTGAGACGGGCCAAGAGGATGAGAGCACTCCTGCATATCCACAAACCTTGCCTGCTTCAAACTTCAGGGGCCTTTTCCCCCTGAGCCCTGGGAGGAAGGAGAAGACTTGAAGGGGGGACAGGGGTGGGTAGTGCTGAAAGTGCACACACTCCTGCATGTGCTTGAGCAAGAAAGGATGTTGATGTCTGCAGAGCGGCCAAGACCTGCAGGTGCCCTGGGCCTTACACGTGCAGGGTCTGTACTTCAGCAGAGGCGAGAGCTGAGGCTCAGAGAAGTAGGAGACAAGTCAGTTGTGTCCAAGTTGCAGGGACTTAGAACCTAGGACTAGCAGGACTGGAATAACTCAAGACCTGTGCTCTTTTCTTGAATGGTTTTTCACCAGGGTACTAGTGATCATTTGTGGAGAGCTGACCTGCCCAGGGCAGAAAGCGTAGCTGGTTAGTCACAGCAACAACCCCAAACCTCCACCACCCCCATTTGAAACCTCACCCCAGGAAGTTGCCCTCAGCCCCTGAAGGAGAGCCACAATCACTCTCCTCCCTGCCCTCCTCCCCGCCCAGCCAATGTGATTCCTCTCTGTGGATCCAAGTCCTGACAGATAGCACTTAATATTTATTGACTGAATGAATGAAATGCTCTGATTCAAACGTGATTAGGTCACAATCCCAGATGTCCCACTCACTAGTTCTTTAGCATTAAACAAGGTACTTCCAGGGAGAGGAGA
This sequence comes from Dipodomys merriami, assembly GCF_024711535.1. NCBI lineage: Eukaryota > Metazoa > Chordata > Mammalia > Rodentia > Heteromyidae > Dipodomys > Dipodomys merriami. The sequence continues at coordinate 10,093 of NW_027204893.1, forward strand.
AGGGAAGGGGGAGAATGCAGTCAGGAATTCAATGTGTACCCTACAAAATTAAGGGGGGAGGGGCGATCAGGAGAGGAGGGTGAGAACGTTGAAAGGGATGACATTGATCAAGAGGTATTATATTCATAAACTGCTTTGTTAAATGGCAACTCCTGAGCTAGGAAGGTGGCTCAGTGGTAGAGCGCTTGCCATGCATGCATGAAGCCCTGGGTTTGATTCCTCAGCACCACATAAGCAAAAAGAAAAAAGCCGGAAGTGGCGCTTTGGCTCAAGTGGTAGAGCGCTAGCCTTGAGCTGAAGAGCTGAGGGACAGCGCCCAGGCCCAGAGTTCAGGTCCCACGACAGGACCTAAAAAAAAAGGCAACTCCTTTGTACAACTACTTAAGGATAATTTAAAAATAATTTTAAAATAAGCAAGCTAACTTGACCCTTCTGAGCCTTCATTTCCACGTGTGTAAAATGGAGACAATGTTAGCACCATCTTCGCAGGGTTACCAACAATGAGTTAATTTTTGTATGCTGAGGACACTCCTTGATGCTTAACAGGCACTGCATCTGCAATTGGTAAATGAGTGAATGAAAGAATGAAGGCTGTTAGATTCCCAGTCCAGTTATACACGCTTTTCTTCTTTGTTACCTGGTGTGATCTTCCCCATTAGCCTACAAAAGGAGTAAGTGCTTCTGAGAGGTAAGGAGACGCCGGAGAAGAGGGGAGCAAACTCAGCCAGGGTTTTCTGGTGGTTTAACTGCCACTCCAAGATTTCAGATTCTGGCTTCTCACCTTGTCCACCCTCAGAAAATATACATTTTAAAAAAATCAGAAATGAACAAGTATATGAAGGAGTCATGAACATCACCACCTCTCAGAGCTGGTGGATAAGAAAGGGCTGTCCTGACCCCACACCTATAAAGATCCCATCTCCCTACCACCTGCCCCATATCCGCCTGTCCCACATCCACTCTGGGGCTCTCTCTAGGGCTGCCTAGGGGAATGATGCGTGTGCATCACAGGGCCCCGGGTGAAAGAAGCCCAGCCATGACCACAGGACCACAAGAAAGAACTGGGTGATGAGTGAAGAACACTCAGCTTCCAGCCTACAGCCGCTTCCCACCATCTCTGTGGAGAGCAGAACTGGCTTTGTGGTCACCCCTCACATTGTGAATCCCTCCCCATACCTCAGACTACTTTCTGGATAGAAACTGGGTCTCTCTGAACACGGGGCAAACTTCATGGATGTGACTCTTGTGTTAGATCTCACCTGCCCTATAAATATTCATGAGATCCTCTTTCAGCCCACCTCCACTTTTTCTTTCAAGGAGCTCACCGGTGAACCATGGGAATCAAAGATGAAGAAGAGCCTGGGTTCATCCTGACCAAGACTCACTGGCCTGGATCCTTAGGAAAAGTCTAATTGCGAAGCACCTGAAGATCCATGAACCAGCACCTGGCCTTTCTAGCCATAAAAGAAATGCTAATCAAAACAACATTGAAATACCACCTCACCCTCGTTAGAATGGCTATAATCAAGAACTCTAATAACAACAGATGCTGGAGGGGATGTGGACAGAAGGGAACCCTACTGCATTGTTGGTGGGAGTGTAAACTTGTTCAACCACGTTGGAAAGTAGTATGGAGGTTCCTCAAAAGACTCCACATAGAGCTCCCCTATGACCTAGCAATCCCACTTTTGGGCATTTACCCAAATGATCATAAACAAGACCATACTAAAGCTACCAGCACAACTATGTTTATTGCAGCATTATTTACTATAGCTAAGATATGGAACCAACCCATATGCCCCTCAGTAGATGAATGGATCAAGAAAATGTGGTATATACGCACAATGGAATTCTATGCCTCCATCAGAAAAAATGACATTGCCCCATTTGTTAGGAAATGGAAAGACTTGGAAAAAATTATATTAAGTGAAGTAAGCCAGGCCCAAAGAAACATAGGTCCCATGGTTTCCTTTATTTGCAATAACCAGTATATGTCTGAGACAAGCAGAAAAGGTCAGATAAGTTAATGCTAGGTGAAATGAACCCCAAGATAAGTATTCAAATGTTTTTGCTTTCATGCGATTGTTTCTAACATATTTATAAGATGATTTCTTTGTTGCTTTGTATGTCCCTCCCCCACAGTATAACTCCTGCTTTCACTGTATTTGATGTCGGTATAATTTGTGGAGGGGAAGGAAAAAAACAGAACATTTAAATAGGGATAAAGGGGGAACCATTGCAACAATGAGATGTACAAGTCGTTATGGCGAAAACGAACTTTACAACTTTGGTGGGACAGGAAGGAAGGTTGGGTGGGGGGGGTGGGGAAGGGGGGAGGATGGGATGGGAAGGGGAAACAAAGGAGGAGGCTACAATGCTTGATAAGAAATGTACTCATTACCTTGCTCATGTAATTGTAACCCCTCTGTACAGTATTTTCACAATAAAAAAAATAGAATCAGTTGTGGAGCTGGGCATCAGTGGTTCATGCCTGTAATCTTAGCTACTCAGAAGACTGAGATCTGAGGGTCGAGGTTCAAAGCTAGCCCAGGCAAGGAAAGTCAGTGAGACTTTTATCTCCAATAAAACCAGAAGTGTCACTGTGGCTCAAGTGGTAGAGCGCTTTCAAGTGGTAGAGCACTTGCCTTGAGCTGAAGAGTTGAGGGACAGCGCTCAGGCCCAGAGTTCAAGCCCCATAATTGACAAAAAAAACAAAAAAAGAATCCGTTGTGAAAGACAGGCTTGGTGGTTTATGCCTGTAATCCTAGCTACTTGGAAAGGAGAGATAAGGGAATCATGGTTCAAGGCCAGCCTGAACAAAAAGAAGTTCACAAGACTCCATCTCAACCAATAATAGGGCAAGGTGGTGTGCACACCTGTCATCCCCAGTGACAAGGGAGCGCAGGTAGGAGGATAGCAGGCAAGGCCAGCTCAGGCATAAGGCAAAACCCTACCCAAAAGAAAGCTGGAGGTACGGCTCAAGTGGTGGGGAACGTGCCTTGTGAGCATAGAGCCCTGAGTTCAATCCCAAGAGCTACCAAAATGAAGGAGGAAATGGAGGAAGAGAAAGAGAAGGAAGAATCAGTTATAGGCTGGGCACAGGGGTTCACACCAGTAATGCCAGCTACTCAGTGACTGGAAAGATCAAAATTCAAGGCCAAACCAGGCAAAAAATGTTAATGAGACCTCATCTCAACAAGCTAGCTGGGTATAGTGATGTGTCCCTGTGACCCTAGCTACTCAGGAGGTATACATAGGAAGATAGAGGTCTGAGAATGATCCTGGGCAAAACCAAGACTCTACCTTAAAAATAAACTAAAACAAAAAGGCTGGGGTTGATTCAACTGGTAAATCACCTGCCTAGCAAGACCTGAGACCTGAGTTCAAATTCCAGTACCACTGAAAGTTAAGAAGGAGAAGAACACTCAGTTACGGATATTTGCTCATCTTAAACACAGACAAACACATGTGGGAGAGCACTTCCACACACACAGTAAAATGTCCATTCCTTTCTTCCCATGCCACGATGCAAACTACAACTGAGAACTCCATTACCAATGGAAGTATCAAGTGGTCTAAGAGAGAGAGAGAGACTGAGAGACAGAGGTAACCATGTAGAACTTAGAGATCTGCTCAGATTGCAGTCATGAATATCTCTCCATATCAGGCCTCTCCACTGAGAACTCCAAACCACCTCCCAACGCTATGGTTATTACTATCATTACTATGCTTCTTATTACATTGTATGAGTTCCTCTTTATTCCTATCTACTTGGAATCTTTTAACTTTCTTATCTAGACCAACTCAACCTACTTCAACTCAAACTCAATCCAACTCAACTCCCCTAACTTCAACTCAAGTCAACCAGCCCAACTTATTTCCATTCAAACCATCCAAACCCAAGCCAGCCCAATTCAGTCACCACCTGTCTCAACCCAGCCCATCCCAATACACCCAAGACTACTGAATTTGACTTGAAACTAAACCAAAGGTACACATCTCTGCTCAGTGGGGGGAAGGGGGAGGGGCGGGGAGGGGTGTAATCTTGTTTGTGGATTTGATCAGATTGAGAAATGCTGGGGAGATTAACAAAGTCATTCTATGGGCCTAGGAGAGGAGGACCCACCCGAAATGTGGGTGGCCACTCCCATGGAGCCCAGATGGAATCAACAACAGACATTCTCCCTCTCCCTCTTTCTGTTTCTTGGGTGCCATAAGGTGATGCTCGCCCAGTCATGATGGGCTAAAACCTCCAAAATGGAACCAAAGTAATCTTTCTGAAGTTCTTTTGCCCAGGCATTTTTCACACTGTTGAAAAACTAACACATCAACCAACCCCAAACCCAGTTCCAACTAAACATCATTCAACTCGACCATCCCAACACCACACAACACAGATCTACTCTGCTTTACCCAAATCAACCCAACTACATGCAACCGAACCAATACAATACCACTCAGCAAAGCTTACTTCTCTCTTTGGGTCTCTACCTCTATTCCAACCCTAAATACTTTCCTCCCAACTCCATCCTGGCTACCAGATTCCATATCACTCCCTAAATAGAGAGGCACAGAGTTAACAACTGTCTTCAACAAATATGGACCATATTTTTTTTCCTGAAAAACTTCCAGGTCTTTGCTCTTCTCCCAGACCTGACCAGATCTTCACATGGGCAGTGAGCAGTGTTCATCCTTGATTTCCTCATTACCCCTTCTCTTTAATTCCATTCCAAGGCCATGAAGCCTTGAGCCTGTGAGGGCTTATCTCTGCAAACTCTACCCACCCTCCACAGAGAGCTCAGGTCTGCAGGAGATGGAAAGTAGTAAGCAGTCTCAAAGGAAGTTTGAAGGACAGAGGAGGGACAATCTGACCTGGTCACCTTACAGGGAATAGCAGTTAGACTCTATCCACATGCCTTCTATTTTTCTGCCCCATCCACCTTGGTCCACCTGCTCTGTCCCCCTTCTTTGCCTGATCTTTATCTTTCAAGTTGTTCCCCTCCTCCTCCTTGTAGTAGGAAGACCCCTACTCAGGAGGCAAGCCCACCTAGTCATCTGGAGTGACAGAGCCTACCGCAACAAAGTTGTTAATAAAGAAGCAACTTTATTCAGACTCCAGAGCTGATACTGCCACCCCGAGCGGCCCAAGTACTTAGGTTTTTAAAGGCAAAATTCACAAGGTCAAGCCTGGTCAGGCAGGTGACCAAGGAGATTGTTACATACCCAAAAGATTGCACAGTCATACTAGACCACACGCAGGTGGCCAATGAGGTTACACTTTGTCACATAATGGGTGTTTTAAACCAGCCTATCACTTGGCTTCAATGACTCATGAATTCAACGGTAAGGCGGAGCTTACGGTAAGCACACACAAAGGAGTTTAGTGGAGTTTAACATAAACACTGTAAGGTCCTCTCCTGGATGGCGAGCAGACTCCACCCTCCTCGCAGCAAAGTCTCCACCCAGTACCTGCGTTACCTAGGCAACTGGGACACCTGGAAGAGGTCACGTCTGCATCTGCTGAGGTCACATCTGAATTTGATGTGGCCACACCTTTCCCCACCCATACCCTACATAAGGGCTAGCCCAGGCCCAGACCCTCCCTTTTTTAGCTCTTGCTGCTCTTCTCTTGCTCTCTTGCTGCCCCCTCTTTTTTCTCTCTGTTCGTTTCTAGCTCTTGCTGCTCTTTTCTTGCTCTCTTGCTCTCTCTCTTTCCCAGCCACGTGGAGTGCCAACCTTGCCTGGTCCCAGCAGATCTACCCCTTACCTGAATACCACGTGAGTGCTACTGTTCTTACCCCTCTCTCTGCTCTTTTCTCTCTCTTTCCTCTCTTCCCAGCTCTCTCTCATTCCCAGGCCTTTCCCAGCCACGTGGAGTGCCACCCTTGCCTGGTCCAAGCAGGTCTACTAAATAAACCTACCCCTTATCTGAATACCACGTGCGTGCTGGTGCTGTTCTTACTCGGTTACCTCTTTTTAAAAACCTAACATAAATGGTGCCGTGACTCGGATAAAGGCTTAAAGTCAGGATAGCTGGGATTTCTCTGTTTTTTTTCCCTCGTTTTTCTTTTTTTTTTTTGTTCTTCCCTTTTTGCTCTGAGGAATACCCGCAGTTCTGACGGCCTTTTGCGAACCCATCTGTCTGCGGTGGAATCAACGCATCGATACCATTGCTGCCTTCACATCCACGTCCACACTTCTCTACTCTGGTGAGTGAAACTACTCTACGGCTCTCTGTCACTCAGTCTCTGTCCAGACGTGGCGCCACGCCAGAGAGCTCCTACGGCCTTTAGCTGAAAGGCGGTCACCTCTGAAGCCGAGGACGCTTGGCTTTGGGGGCTTGGCCATTTCTCTCTAGAGGGCTCTGGGGGAAGTCGGGACGCCGCTTCTGCCTGGTCAGCTCTCCTTCACTCACCAGACTGACTCTTCTACTCATTTAATGGGGTGCTACGAATCACGCCTGAGCCGTGAAACCCCTTTGAAATGTCTCCCACGCTCCCTGGAAAGCCAGAGAGCCTCATTTTTATGCCATTCTCAGAAGTACACAGTTTTTGCTACTGCAATGGTAAATGATCAGAAGTCTGTTTACTTTCGGGCTCTCTTTGCTTCTCTCTCTGCCATTCATGTCCAACTTTCCCTATCTCTCCCTTTCTCTTTTCTACAACTTTTTGGCTTGTGCCTTGAAGAGTGCGACGCAGGCTGGGTCCCAGGGACCCCCCTCTAGGTTCCCTCTCAAAGGCTAGCCAATGTTGGCTTAAATCTATTCAGGCTTTCTTTGCATTCTTTCAGAAATTCTCCATCTTGAATCCGCCATTTTGGCCACGTGGTGCGTTAAGGGTTTGGCCCCATCTGACCCTTAACCTTCCACTAAGTTTACTACATCTATTCTAAGGTGCCTTGCTAACAAGTTGCTCTTTTCACAGGCCCTGGTAACTGAGGCCCAACCAGCTGATATGCTTTGTTAGCAAAGATGTCTAAATGTCAAAATTTTAGGTTTTGAGTTTTGCCTTTTTTGTTTTGTGTTGTGTATTCTACTACTGACTACATGGTTCTAAAATACTGGGCATATCTATGCTAAAGTTTTCATCACATCTAATGAGTTTTGTCATTTCAGAATATTTGTTGGCAATTCTTGATAAGAACCAGGTAAGCTCTACTTATTCTACTTGATCTCCTTGTTGCTTTAATTGAAAATAATAAAGGGCTTTTGTGGCAAAGATTTCAGTTCAAAGCCAGCTCGGGCTAAAAAATCCCTAAGACTCCGTCTCCCAGCTAAACTCTGCAAGTGGTACTATAACTCAGTGTGGTAGAGTGCTAGCCTTGAGCAGAAGTGCTCAGGGACAGTGCCCAGGCCTTGAGTTCAAATCTTGAATACCAACTGGGACAAGCCATCCCAGCAACGAGCACCTAGACTCAGCCAGTCTAGGGAACAAGGGAACGTGGAAAGGAGTAAGAGGAGATGATGTCACATCAGCTACTTTGTGCCTGCCCTTTCAAAATTAACCTGAGCCGGGAGGTCAGTAGAAGTAAGAAGCCTGCCCATCCAATGTCTATACCTGTCTACCTATTAACTGAACAGGGATTTATATTCTTGCCTTTGTCACCTGAATTCTCTACCTAGTCGCCAGATGTCAGAAGTAACTAGGGACATTTCTACCAACATTTTCAGCCCCAAGTCCTTCCTCTTGCCATTTATTTGCTCTCTAGTATTTTTTTTCCAGCCCCTCAATGCTCATGAGACTTCTCCAGATTTCATCTAAGGACTCACGCCACCAAGGGACAGCTGCTGCTCACTGCCTTCTCTGGGAGGAGACCAAATTCCAGCCTTTTACCCCTATTGTCGACGCCCCTTGTCAGCAGGAAGTAGCCAGAGAGAATCCTCGCCCTATTTCATGATTATTAAAAGGCTGGAATGTAAGGTCCTCTCCTGGATGGCGAGCAGACTCCACCCTCCTCGCAGCAAAGTCTCCACCCAGTACCTGCGTTACCTAGGCAACTGGGACACCTGGAAGAGGTCACGTCTGCATCTGCTGAGGTCACATCTGAATTTGATGTGGCCACACCTTTCCCCACCCATACCCTACATAAGGGCTAGCCCAGGCCCAGACCCTCCCTTTTTTAGCTCTTGCTGCTCTTCTCTTGCTCTCTTGCTGCCCCCTCTTTTTTCTCTCTGTTCGTTTCTAGCTCTTGCTGCTCTTTTCTTGCTCTCTTGCTCTCTCTCTTTCCCAGCCACGTGGAGTGCCAACCTTGCCTGGTCCCAGCAGATCTACCCCTTACCTGAATACCACGTGAGTGCTACTGTTCTTACCCCTCTCTCTGCTCTTTTCTCTCTCTTTCCTCTCTTCCCAGCTCTCTCTCATTCCCAGGCCTTTCCCAGCCACGTGGAGTGCCACCCTTGCCTGGTCCAAGCAGGTCTACTAAATAAACCTACCCCTTATCTGAATACCACGTGCGTGCTGGTGCTGTTCTTACTCGGTTACCTCTTTTTAAAAACCTAACAAACACGTGAATGGTAAACTCTTGATGTTGCCAGTATGAGCCAGATTACTGGCTGTTTAAACGGTCAGTCCTTAACAGAACAATGAAGGTGGGTTAAGTTGTTAAAGGGAGGGAGACCTAGTGGCTTTCTTTCCATTCCAAGAACTGGGCTGGTTGGAGCCAAGGGCGAGTTAACCGTGTTTAGAGGGTTTTTTTCCCTAAAATCCCTAAAACAAAGGCAAAGCCTGGAAAGAAGCTGTACCAGTCTCCTCTCAGGGCCTACTTCACTCCTCTTCTTTTCTTCTCCTCCCTCCCCCTCTTCATTATCTCTGCTCCTGTCTGTGTGTGTCCCTGTCTCTTAATCTCTGTATGTGACTTGCTTCCTCTTTCAGTGTCTTCATCTTGTGATCTCACACACAAACTGCCTTTTTCTTCTCTGCCTCAGCCTTTATTTCAGGCACAATTTGCTCCATGTTCCAGGCTTTTCTGGAGACTGGCTTCTCCTGACGAAAGAGCTCTCCACTCTACATCCCTCCACCCGTCCCCTGCCAAGGGAATGCAAGCCACTGCGGTCTGAGAATCCTATCCAGGCTGCTACACTAGGCTCAAGACCTCCTGAGCACAAGGGCTAGAACTCCTGTCCAGCCAGGAACCTGATGTCCCACATGCAAGAGCTCAGGAGGGATTCAAGCCAATCATCTTGTTTTATGAGACAGGAAGGGGCTTGCCCAAGGTCACTTAGGTTCAATGGAATAAGAACGAGGCCCTGGCATTGGATACTCCCGACTCTAAATCCGAAGGACAGAGATCAGCAGAGGGGTGAGCAGAAAACAATGGTGCCCACTCTAGGAGTGAGCGAGGGATCCGCTTCTCTCTCTCCCTCTTTTCTCCTCACTCTTCTCTCTCCTTATCTCTTGCCTCGTTTTCTTCATCTCTCCTCTCCTTTCTCTCTTCTCCTCTCCCTCCTCCTCTTCTTCCTCTTCTTCTTTTTCTTCTTCCTCTTCTTCTTCTCCCTCTTCTACTTCTGCTTCCTCTACTTCCTCTGCTTCCTCTTCTGCTTCCTCCTGCCCCTCCTCCTCCTCCTCTTCTTCTCCTCCTCCTCCTCCTCCTCCTCCTCTTCTTCTTCTTCTTCTTCTTCTTCTTCTTCTTCTTCTTCTTCTTCTTCTTCTTCTTCTTCTTCTTCTTCTTCTTCTTCTTTTTCTTCTTCTTCCTCTGCCTTCTTCCTCTCCCTCTTGTTCTCTCTCTTGTTCTCTCTTCTCACTCTCCTCTCTCCCCTCTCCTCTTTCCCTCTTCTCTCCCTCTCTCTCCTCTCTCTTCTCTCATCTCTCTCTTTTCTCCCCTCCTTTTCTCTCCCCTACCTCTTTTCCCTCTTCTCTTTCTTTCCCCTCTCTCCCTCTCTGTCTCTGTCTGTCTCTGTCTGTCTCTTTCTGTCTCTCTCTCTCTCTCTCTCTCTCTCTCTCTCTCTCTCTCTCTCTCTCACACACACACACACACACACACACACACACACACACACACACACACACACACACACATCCCTCTCCCCTCCTCTCCTCTCTTTTCCTCTTCCTAGTAAAATGAAGGAATACAGGAAGTGTTCTGGGTTCGGGTGTCACTCTGGTTCTGAGAGTCCCAGAGGGAAGCCCTCCTGAGCCCAGCCGGGAGGTGAAGGCTGAGTCTGGCTGCCTTCCAGAGCTCAGGCTGCAGGTGCAGGGGTTTCTTTGGGAGCCAGCCAGGCACAGCCCCCATGCTGTCCTGGCAGAGAGAGCCCAGAGCCAGACCTGCATTCCTCCCTGCCCCACCCTCCACCAGCGTCCAGGAACCTGTGTCCCCTCAGGGCTGGGCCAGAGCCAGGGAAGGGGGGCCTGGCACGCATAGACATGCCTGGCATTCGGGCCCAGCTCCCTCCCTGGCCAGAAAGTGAGCCCAGGATTCCTGCATGTCGATGTCTGCCTGCGCTCCTCCTGGGCTTCTCTGGAACTCTAGGATGTCTGAAAATAGAAAAGGGGAAGAGATGGCTGCGGTCTGTGTGGTGGGCAGAGGAGAAGCGGGTTGAGAGTCAGGAGGAACCATGCTGTGGACTCAGGGACAGAAGTCCTCAGACAGGATTCCAGCCCCACCCCCACCCCCACCCACCCTCCCGGGGAGCCTCTGCTTCCTTGACTCTGTGTCACACCTACAGCTCCATTCAAAGGTCAGGAGACCCCAGGACCAGAGGAGTTTGCCTAAGGTCACACAGTAGAGAAGGAGCTGGAGTCCGAGACTCCCGGGTTCTAGACTCGGGGCTTTCCTCTCAGATGGTCTTGGTACAGCAGCCTGGTCTCTGCTCCATCTGTCCCATGGGTCAAGTGGCCCCATTCCCACCTGCGGGGCCTGACCTGAGAGCCAGGGAGGAAGCCACACTCCCCACTTCCACTCGGAGGCCTTGGGAAAGTCAGGCTGCCTTCCCTCTGCCCAGCTGCTCTGCGGAGGACCTCTGCCTGGGTAGCTCTTCCTTCCTCTTTCCCCAGCCCTGCCTGGGCCCAGGCGGGTTGAGGGTTAAGCCAAGAGAAGGAGAAGAGGCCACGTATGTGAGTTCCTGAGGGGTCCCAGGGCTACCTCAGCTGGCGAGGTTGGGCAAGTCTGAAACTTGGCTCTGATGGGGAGATCACTGTGTACACATGGGCTGGAGAGAGTGAAGAAATGACATGGGCAAGCGAGGAACTTATTATTAGCGAATGATCATCATTATATAGAATGATATATAATCATGTTAATATAATAATAATATTAGCGAATAAATAATCAATGATTACTATCCTTCTAACCTACAGGAAACACCCTGCTTCTGCAAACTAGATCCTATTCTAGCTTCTTAAGTTCTGTCCTACACAGGAGAATTCCAATGTGTGTGTGTGTGTGTGTGTGTGTGTGTGTGTGTGTGTGTGTGTGTGTGTGTACACGCATGCACCAGTACTGGGCCTTAAAAATTCATAGACCTGGGTTCAGTCCCTTAGCTTTTTCTCTCAAGGCTAGCATTCTACCACCTGTGAACCGCAGCTCTGTTTCTGGCTTTATGGTGGTTAACCGGAGATAAGTCTCATGAACTTCCCTTCCCCAGGCTGGCTTCAAACTGTGGTCTTCAGGTCTTGACTCACTAGGATTACAGGCATAGCCACCAGAAGTCCGCAGGGAGTTTTAAGTTTAACTTAACAACCTGCTCCCTACTGTCTGCCTATCATGAGCAGGGGTTGGGGAGGAACAAGACAGAGGTTCTGCAAACTAGGTCCTATTCTAGTCTGGGTCAAGGAATCCACACTCTGGTGGAGAAGAGAGACACTGAACTCTTTCCAGGCTAGGACCATGAAATAAGTCCTAAGGTCAAGTCAGCAGGGCACCTCACACAGTCCCAAGGCTCGTTGCAGAGAAAATATTCCTTCCAGAGAGAAGAGCATGTGTAAAGGCCCAGAGGAAGATATGGGGACCTATGAAAAGCGGATTACGATTCATACCAATAACAGCCAGAACTCTGACGGTAAGCCAGGTGACATTCTAAACACCTCTGTGTTGTTAGGGATTTGTCCTTGCCAAAAGAGATGTTCTGGCCTTTGCCCTAGGTTCTGGGAAGTAATCTCCAGTAAAAGAGACTGCTGGCCAGAGGATTGGCTCACACTTAACACGCATGGTTAAGGGTAGGCTGGCCACATCAACATCATGTTAAAATGAGGGCTGGCCATTTAAGAAAGACCACCAGAGAAAATGTGACTTGTGGGGCCTTGGATCAGACTGTGGCACCTGACCTGGAGTCAAAGATCAGAATCAACCATTGTGCCATCTACCTGGACATCGAGGCTCAGGTGAACTACCTGCTCTGAGCACTGTCACATCAACCCTGGGAGAGAGAAGCACATGGATTCCATGGGCAGAGGATGATGGGGCGTCACATCTGGGGGACTCCCCCTGGCTGCCTGTGCAGTCTGCCTGTGCATCTCTGCTTCTGCATCTCTTCCAGTGCATCTCTGCCTGTGCATCTTCTCCAGTGCAGCTCTCTCTGTACAGCTCTGCTTGTACATCTCTTCTGGTACATCTGCCTGTGCATCCTCTGCAGTGCATCTCTGTCTGTGCATCTTCTCCAGTGCATCTCTGTCTGTGCATCTTTTCCAGTGCATCTCTGCCTGTGCATCTTCTCCAGTGCAGCTCTCTCTGTACAGCTCTGCTTGTGCATCTCTTCTGGTACATCTGTGCCTGTGCATCCTCTGCAGTGTGTCTCTGTCTGTGCATCTTCTCCAGTGCATCTCATCCAGTGCAGCTCTTCCGGTGCAGCTGTGCCTGCGCAGCTCTGTGGGTGCATCTCTTCCTTTTGGCCAACTACAGTTGCACCTCCCCTGGAGCAAACTGTAACTGGGAGTACAACAGTTTCCGGTGAGTTTTGTGAGGCTTTCTAACAAAGAAACCACAAGTGATTCAGGAAGCCTCCCAAACTTCCAATTGGGTGTCAGAAAGTGAGCATACCCTTGTCTGAAGACTGGGCCTATGTCCTTGTAGGGGGTTCTAATTTCAAACAGTCTTCTACATGATGCTTCTTTTACTCTTCACCATGACCCCTGAAGAGAAGCAATCTGACCGTAGGTCACAGGTTTATCAAGTGACAAAGATGAGACCTGAGAGCTGGCACCAGACACAAGCATGCAGGCCTTCACTGTGTTATGCTGTGTTATGCTGCCCAGCTATGGCAGGCAGCAGGGGACCTGTTTAAGGTGGGCTGAGGGCTTACAGCCTTGTAAAGAGGCTGAGCTTCATCCTAAGATAATAGGGAGCCACTGATCGTTTTAAGTAGGGAGATGGGTCTTAGCCAGGTCCCCGGATGCAGTAGCCTGGAGAGTTGACAGCAGACAGGTCCTAGGGAAGAAAAACAAACACAAGGCTCTTACAGAAGACCAGGTGAGGATGAAGATGTGGCTGGAGCTGAGCTGGCCTCAGAAATGGTGGGCAGGGGTCACATTCCAGATCTACCTAGAAGGTAGGACTCAGAGCCAGATGGGATTCAGGGCCGGAGTGGGAGAAGCTGAAGGTAAAAAACTCAGGCTTCTAGTCTAGACAATTTGTTTGTTAAGTCGCCATGACTAGGAAATACGGAAGAATAAACTGGTTTGATGGAGTCAATGAGTGGGCCCAGAGTCCCCAAGTAGTTCAGGCTAAGACTGTTAACTGCCCAACCAACTATGAAGACAGTGCCACTGAGCGGCCACCAGGTGGCAGCATAGGCCGCCTTTTCTTGGAGCAGCTCTGGACGCCTGGATGGAAGAAAAGGAAGCTTCTTTTCTGGGGACTCCATCTGTGAGGCCATCAGCCACTAAAGCAAGTTCCTGCAAAGATCCCTGAAGGAGGAGACAGGTGCCCCCGGACTCTAGGTAACAGCCTGTGACCCACAAGCAGAGCTCAGATTTGGGGGTTTTTCCCCCCCATTTTGTCTCATCCACAACAGCTGTGGCTCCTCAACAGCTTTTCAGCTGCAACATCTTTCTGTTGTTATAAACAAAATCCCAAGAGCCACTCCCAAGCCCCGCCCTCCCCCCCCCCCCCCCCAGTATAAAAGGAAGAGCAGGTAGAGACTGATCTGCTCCGATTGGATTAGAGGCCCAGGCCCCTCCCTCCCAAGCTCACAAAAGATAACATTCCCTCACCCTTCACTCACCCTGGCAATCACCCCTCAGCCCCGCTCTCCCACTCAGACCACAACGGCTTTGTCCATTCTGGGCTTATCCAGGAGAATGCCCTTGCTCTCCCTATCCATCCTCTGACCTTCAGGAGTCTCTTCCACGCCTCTGATGGAAAGTCACTCGCTCCCCTTCCCTATGGGACTCCATCCTGGTGCCTTCCCCTCCCCCAGCAGGTCCCAAACACCTGCCTGGGCCAGGCACCCGGCCAATAAAGGAAGCACCAGTCCACACCCCAAAGACACCACCGTGGACATGTGTGTGTTTGCTGAGCACCCATGAGGTGCCAGACCCAGTTCAAGGCCCAGTGGTCAGCAGTGAGCAAGACACACAACGGGGCTGAAATCCAGCCAACCTGTGCCCAAGGGAGAAGGTTTCTGTCTTCACTTAAGGTCACTGTCAGCTGATCACAAACTGGAGTTTTACAAAGGTACGTGGGGACATGGGAGAAGCCAGGAACTCAGGTGTGGGACCTTGAATCTGTCATATATATGTCAAAGGTCAGCCAGAAGCTTTCCCCTCCCCCTCCCAATAGAGCCAGATGCAATAAAATGTAGGCAAATAATCAACATCAGAAAGGGGAGTTTTAATACAAGTGTGGATTCCTGACAACCAAGCTGGAGGTCAGGATAGCAAATCTCAGCTAAGAGCCAAAGGGATTCAAGGTCAAGTTCCAAGTTCAGAGGCAAAGAGACTTTATTCATTGCTATCCTCAGTCAGCCAGTATTTACTAAGCACCTACTGCGTGCTTAGTAAAGTCTTATCAACAGGAGTGAGCAAGACAAAAGTCCCTGCCGTGCCAGGGGCAAGATTCTTAAGCCAGGGAGAGGAAATAAATGTTAGGGTAAAAATAATCATGGAGCTCAGAGATACGTGATAGGAAGAAAAGGCGCGTGAGGGACTGCCAGTAGGTGGGCTAATTCCTATGGGGTGGTCAGGGAGGGCCTCCCTGAGGAGGTGACATTTGAGCTTGACTCTGCATGAGCCTGGGCCAGCTGTGATGCAGGCCCAAGAGCTGGGGGCCTGAGTGCCCGGCAGATCCACATGCAGAAGGAGCAGGCTGGCGGCTGGGCAGGAAGTCTGGGCCCCTGTAACCATATCCCCAGGAAGGGGGAGGCCAGGAAGGCGCTTTCAGCAATCCTATTCATCACAGCCATGGCTCTAACCCCAGGCAGCACCAGAGGCTTCTCAGGCCTCCACCTTCAGCGGCCAGGGGAGGAGACTGCCAGGGAGGGAGGGGGAGGGAGGGAGAAGGCCCTGGATTCCCTTCCAGACAATAAATGCTTCCAGGTTCCCAGGGAGCGATCGGAGGGTCACCCCATCATCTGATCTCAATTACCCCCCTGGTGTAGGGTTCCCGTGGGGGGGGGCAGGAAAGGAAGGTAAGGGAGGCCTTTTCTTCATCATCAGCATGTCTGCCAGGGAAAGCACCTCCGGACAGGTCTTCCTCCTTGCGGAACACAGGAAGACATCCTCCCTCTGCCTCCCAAGAAAGACAGAGGTCTGCGAATGGAGGCCCGGACTCGGTGCTTGGCAGCCATTTTGCTGTGTGACCTAGTAGTACTCGCTTGACCTCTCTGGGTTTCCTTTTCCTCCAGCCCATTTCCAGAAGGGCTGTGAAGATCAAATAGGAAACAAGGCACCACGTTTCACCTGGCTTACCGTGCTCACTGCATCCGTTTGACCATCCACAGCCACCACACAATGGCTGTCTTCTGAAACACAGAGAACCAAGGCCTCTGGGCTTATGGTTTGGTCCTTTAAAAAAAAACCAAAAGATGATCTTGAGCAGGTGTGTCACCTTCCAGGCCTCAGTTTCCCTACCTATCCTAAAGCCTGGAAGACAAAGGTCTTTCAAGCTCTGGACTGAGCTTACGACCCCCTCAAAAAAACAAACTAAAAACAACAACAACAAAACAAACACCTGATCCACTATCTGTGCTTTTTTTCTGGGGTGCACAGGGTGGACTTGAGGGGGATAGGCAATCAGAGATGTAATGACAGGCCTCACTAAGCTGAGTACCGAGAGGCTCATCTGACATTTATGGGCTCCCAGAGTTGGTGAAACCGGGATTCGAACCCTGGTCTAGCGGACTGCAAGGCGGGGCTGCTGGCTAGGAGGAGCTGGCAAGGAGGAGCTCATGCGCAGAGCCCCGCCCAGGACGCTCGCTCCAGCAAGTGCCTTCTCCCCTTCTCCTTTTATGTCCACAGGGCCTGGAACTCCCTGCCAGGCCCTGGCCTGGCCTGGAACAATACCGGCTTCCTGCCGCCCTGGCTCCCAGCCCTGCAGGGCCTGGGGATGGGGCGGCTTGCAGACCAAGGGCAAGCAGGCAGCAAGGTGACCCACCCCCACCCCAGACGGGTGGCAGCTGGGATGCGCCCATCATTCAAGCATGCACCGGACACCGGGTGAAATCCCGGTCCTGCTTGCACTCTGTCCTGCACGCGAGTGTCGTGTGTTGGTCGCATGTCCCCGGTGGCAGGCACCTGTGTGCCATGCACCTAGTCTCCCCTGCATGCACCCAGCAAGGACGTACAACCTGCCCAGATACCTGCTTGTTTGCATCTGCCCAGATCCACTGTTTAGGTCTGCCCCAGCTCTGGCTGGCTGTGCTTTGGGAAAACAGAACAAAACTGAAAAGCCCTTCTCCTCCTGAGTCTTCAGCTCCAGCCAGAGAGAGCCTAATGAATCTGTCAATTATACATTGCCTTAAAAAGTGATGCTTTTCACGGGGCTCCCAGTAACTCAGGCCTGTAATCCTAGCCACTCAGGGAGCTGAGATCTGAAGACGGCAGTTTGAAGCTAGCTGGGGCAGGAAAGTCCGTGAGTCTTATTTCCAGTTAACCACCGCAAAGACGGAAGTGGAGCTATGACTCAACTGGTAGAGCACTAGAAAAACACAGCACTTAGAAGAAAAAAAAAGCTCAGGGACATCATCCCAACCCTGAGTTCAAGCCCCAGTACCCCCTCCCAGATATACACATACAAGTGGTATTTTAGCCTCTGTTCACTCTTACGAGTTTCAGTCCTCCATAGCTAGACTCTGTCAGGAAACAAGAAGGAAAGAAAAGAAGGAAGGGGAAGGGCACTCTTATAGAAAAGGATAAAGAAGAGACTGGCCTGCAAAATTGCATGGTTATTGATAATCTCATTGCAGAAAGGTGCACAAACGTGAAATCATAAATAGATACATCTCAAAAGTATGTTTAGTGTCAGCTGGGTGCAGGTGGCGCATGCCTATAATCCTAGCTACTAAGAAGACTGAGATCTGAGAAGCGTGGTTCAAAGCTAGCCCAGGCAGAAAAGCCCATGAGCTTCTTATCTCTAATTTTAACCACCAAAAAGCCAGAAATGGAGGTGTGACTCAAGGGGTTAGAGCACCAGCCTCATGCAAAAAAGCTAACGGACATTACATGTCAAATATGTCAAATACAGGCATAGTTATATCTTTATATGTAAATATAGTGTGCAAAAATGTGTATACACATGTATGAGTAGCAAGCACACATGTGTATGTGTGTGACTCTGTAGCTGCATCTGTATCTATACCTCCACACTGCCACTTGAGATGACCGCCATTAATTCATCTACACATACAGAGCTCTGTAGGGGCTCACAGATGCCATGGGTGCATTATCCTGAGCTCACAATGACAGCCAGTCAATCAAACTGTATTGTTTTACATGCTTAGTGCTGTGATCCTTGCACACACACACACAAATGCACCCCGTAGGCATCTACCCAGGTACGTGCACAAGCCTGTGTGACTCCACCTGTACTGTGCATCACACACACACACACACACACACACACACACACACACACACACACACACACACACACACACCACATCTTGCACACAGCTATGCACCATGCATATTTCCCTGTATTCACTTGAAGTTGGTTCCTACACCCCCGCCCCCACCACGCACATACTGAAAGCCATTGACACGATTCTTGCTATTTGGTTCAAAGGATATGCCTTAGGCCATAGGTACTTCTAATTAGCCTAGCAGTTCAGAAGCTCACACCACAGTCAGATTCCCATGGTTGGAGCCCTGGTCCGTGAGGAAGCCTATCAGAGCTTCTGTGTCCCCACATTAAAATGGAGGCAAGAGTAGTGTTACTTAAACCAGGCTCTGGTGGCTCATGCTTGTAATTCTAGTGACTCGAGAGGCTGAGAAGGGAGAGATGGCCGTTTGAGGTTGGTCCTGGCAGAAAAAAGTTGGTAAGATCTGTTCTCCATGAATACCTAGATGCTGGCACACACCTGTCATCCTAGCTACCAGGATGCCTAACACAGGTGGATGGTGTTCAGGTACATGCCTGGGAAGGAAGCATGATTCTATCTCAAAAGTAACATGCAAAAATCAGGGCTGGAGGCATGGCTCCAGTGGTAAAAGTCCCTGCTTAGCAAGCCTGAGGTTCTGACTTCAAGAAGCCTCCGTTGTTCTAAACAAAAACAAAGTGCTTCACTCTTGGGGTTATGGTGCAGTCAGTGAGATAAGCACATTGTACAGCACCCGGCGGGTAGACACTGCTCAGTAAATGTTAACTGTGACTACTGTCCATGACACAGATGAAAATAGGCCTAAACACACCTGTAATCCTAGCCACTCAGGACGCTGAGATCTGAGGATCACAGTTCAAAGCCAGCCTGGGCAGGAAAGTCCGTGAGACTCATCTCCAATAAACCACCAGAAAACCGGAAGTGGCGCTGTAGCTCAAGTGGTAGAGCGCTCGCCTTGAGCTGAAGAGTTGAGGGACAGCGCCCAGGCCCAGAGTTCAAGCCCCAGGACCAACAAAAGAGGAGGAGGAAGAGGAGGAGGAAGTAGTGAGGTGACTTGGCTGGGTCACACTCTTGTCAGTGGAGGAGGCAAAGCCTCCGTCACAGGTCTGGGTGATCACAGAGCTCAAGTCCTTTGAAGCATTCATGGTACTGTCCCCAAATGCCAGCCCTGAGACCCATACAGCAGGAACTAGTCATACACATACACACATACACACACACACCAGACATAGTCCCTGCTGACTCCATGTGTTCCTATCTTTAAAGCAGCCATCAGTCACACTTCTCCCTAATAAATGTCACATAGACGGAAACTCATGGAACAGCTATGTAATGAACACCCACCCATCACCTCTCCAGCACCCAGCTGGTGCTGGTGCAGTGGTTGGTAGGCACACAGACTGGATCCTTGCCTTCATCTTACTTACAGACTGGGACAGGACACTGAACAGACTCCACGCGCACACAGCCCTGCCCTGCACGCCTATCACATGGACAGGAGCTTCTCGTGCCCATGAATGGGTCAGCCACACATGGCCCATGAGGACACACCCCTGCTTCATTTGCATACATGTTCCTACCATGAGTACCACACCCCACCACGTCACATGCACGCAACAAATGCACATGTGTCCTATGTGCCACCCACATCCTGCCAGCCTCTGTGTTCCTCGGATCATGCACCTATAACCTGTACACACATGTACACCTGCTGGCGTGTGGGGTGTGTGTACCTGCTCCCCTGTCTGCTCCTCCTGGACAGTTAGAGGGGTCAGGCCAGCTCCTCTGGGTGTGTTGGCAAGGCCTGGACCCCTGTCCCAGGGGAAAGAAGGTGGGCCCTGGCATCATGGCCGGTGACCAGGAAATTACAGTTGACACCAAAACGAAGCGGCCTCTTCACAGGCCAGGTAATCAGGCTTCTCCCGGATTTGGCCTGACAGTTTAAATGTTCTTAATTCCGCTGCCAGGGCCCCGTTCCCTTCGCTCCAGTCTCAGCCCAGGGCCTGGCCTGCTGTGGTAATTAGAGCCACGTTTTCATTACCCTGAGATTAGACAGGTCTCCTCCGGCTGGCCGGCCAGGGGACGCCCGCAGCTGCGCGGGAACCATCCCCCGCCTGCACGCATTTACCTGATTATGGAGTTTATTTTATAGCAATTGCTCCAGAGCCCTGGAGGCCTCCTCCACCCACCCCTGCCTCCCCAGGCTCCAGAGGCCTCTGCCAACTCCGGACAAGTGGTTTCTGCCTAATGTACTTGATACCACCTCCCCCAGCCAGGGCGATTCTGGAGGCCCCTTGCATAGAACTGGTCCCCCTTTTAAAAAAAAAAAAATCACGACAGGAATTTTGGAAAAGGAAAGGCATTCCAAGAATCTTCTCCTGGGGTACATCTGGAGGTCCAAAAGGGGGAGGGGGCGTCTGTCTTCCAAAGCTGTTTCATTTATTCAGTTAACAAACATATTCAGTCCCTCAGCTAAAAGCGTTTCCATTGCTGGGTGAGGGAGTTCAACCATTCTGTGCCCACGGATGTCAACGCAGAAGATGAATGGAGATACGGACCAGAGACTGGAGGCGGGAACAAGTGATGGTACTTGGCTTGGGGCCCTTCAGGACAACTCAGAAACATGAGGAAGGGTCATTCCACATGCAGCGGTGTGCAGAGAGGCCTAGTGTATGCGAGGAACTGAAAACAGATCAATGAAGCCAGAGTTCAAGGGGCACAGAGATAGAATAACACAGGTGCTTAGTGGGGCTCTGCCCTCCAAGAGCCACAAATGCCAGGCTAAATGCATATAAGAATATGGGAGCCCTGGGAGGGAGGGGTTTAAGCAAAGGAGGGACTCACTGTAGTGTGTGTGTGTGTGTGTGTGTGTGTGTGTGTGTGTGTGTGTAGTGCTCTGTGCCAGCTGAGTCTTTACTGCTTGTATGTACTAACTCATCTTAGCCACATAGTAGTTCCATGAGGTAAACTCCAGTCTCACAATCCCTATCTTCAACAGTGTTAAAATGTAAATGTTTTAGTAACCAAGGATTCTTCTAGATGCAAAAACTAGCTTGAAATAAGAGAGAGGCTGTTAGGGGAGGGAGGAGCCTTTGTTTCACTCCATGGTCTGTATATTTATGGGGGTGTCTTTTTTGTTGTTGTTTTGTTTTGTCAGTTGTAGGGCTTGAACTCGTTGCTGTCCCTGAGCTCTTTTTGCTCAAGGCGAGCACCCTATCACTCTGAGCCATAGCACCACTTCTGGTTTTCTGGTGGTTAATTAGAGATAAGAGTCTGCACGGACTTTCCTGCCCAGGCTGGCTCTGAACCATGATCCTCAGATCTCAGCTACCAGCACCCGACTCTGTTTATGTTTTGTTGAAGAAAATATGAGTTTGCTTTTAATAAATGGCCCATTGGGAAGTCACATGCTGTATGACTGGGTTCTGTATTAGACTTTAGAAGCAGGGAGACTGACACCCATCTGACGTCACAGGCTTTTGAGAAGACACTCTGGACTGCTAATCGCTACTATTTACATGAAGAAACGGTCACGGAACTAGGTTTGGTGCCCGTTCCAGGGTACACAGCAAGACAGCCACACATTCAGCTTCACCATAACCTGACAGCCACATACACATTCTCTCTTGGCTTTGGATGCATTGGATTGGACTCTAGGCCTGGGCCGAGGGTGAGGGACACTTGGGGAGGGAAGGAGGAGCCATTATTGTTCGGTATGTGCTCTGATCGTGCCCTGCGCTGGCCCTGACCTGCAACTGTGCCCAGCTTGTGGGTTTCAGGGGCCATACTTTTCAAGTGAGGGACAAAGGAATCAGAAAGGGTCATTGGCTAGGCCAATATCTTGCAGCCAGAAGGTGGCAGAGCTGGAGTGGTTTAGCAGAGCCCTCCATGTCTTAAGTCATGAGGGGCTAGCAACATGGAGTCACTAGCTGGGTCAGGTGGGGCCCAATGAAATAAAGGGGGACCAAAAGTAGACCCCCTCCCCAAGTCAAAAACCCCAGCTCCAGGCTACCAAGCATCGCAGCCAACTGTCCTCAGGCCTGGGGAGAAGATGGCCCATCTCCCATGTACCACCACCAGGTCTCCTCAACCTCCCTCTGGGCAGACTAGGCCCCAGGTCATCTCCACCACCATCAGGACCAGACTACCAATTTCTTGACAGTTAGCTCACTGCTGATGCCTTCTTTCTTTTCCTTCACTAACTGGAGGTGCTCCTAAGCTACCTCATGCATATGTTTTCCCCTGCTTGGTGATGTGAGGGATAGACAGGGCTAAGGGACTTCTCACTAGCTCTGGAACTGGCTACAGAAGAGTAGGAGTCTGGGCTGGGACAGTTAACTACCTATGTAGCCCAGGAAAATAGCTCCCCACACCACCATCCCCCCACTCCCCAGTCTCAGTTTGTTCCTCTGAAACCTGAGACTCGTGTCCCTCACAAGGCTAGGATAAAAATGAATGACGTTCTCCTTGTCAAGGACCTCAGTATAAGGTCACTCTGCTATCATAGTCACTCTTAAACTGCCTGGCATAGGAGAGCCTCTGGCCATTCCTTTCCTTAAAAGAAGGGATGCTCAAGTTAAAACACATGGCTGAGGTGTGGCTCAAGAGGTAGAGCACTTGCCTTGCCAAGTATAAGGCCCTGAGTTCAAACCTCAGTACCACCAAAATATAAGAATCAAACGCCCTTGTGTTGGCCACCAGACCGTGAGTTATGTTCTACCTCATCTCCTGTCCAGACTTCCTTTTGGGATCCCAGGCTGCACCTGCCTGTGGCATTCATGGTTCTCTGCCCTCCTCTTCAGGGTTTCTTACCCCAAGCCTCTGTGCCTGCCATTCCTGACACCTGTCACTCTCTTGGCACATCCCATCTACGCATGTCTAAGTTGTATAATTCATGCATTACTTGCTCATTCAGCTATCCTCACAAATGCTTTATTGATTGTCTACTGTGTGCCTACTGGCACAGTAGATACTTTCCCCTGTTAACCACAGCTTCCCAACGAGTAAAGTGTTACATGCATTTTTACAAAATAAATAAATAAGCTCAGAGAGGCTAACCCATATGCCTGAGATGACCCAGCTGGCAAATGGCTGAGCTGGGATATGGCCCAGACTGATTCTACCCAGCCCTCCCCACCCTGTGGAGCAGACATGTTAGCTAGAGGGGTGGCCCCTGTGTGTCAGGGTGGGGCGGGAGTTGCAGATGGAGAAAGGAAAGGGAGCTAGGCAGGTGAGTCAGGACCAGATTTCCACTGGGTTGGGGAAACGATTGATTCTGCCAGGAAGGCCTGGGGTGGGGGGCAGGCAGGGATAGGAGGGGCTGCCTCAGACAGCAGCTGATTTGGGCCCCACTGAAGACAGAGGATTAGACCTCAGTCTCCTAAGGAGTCGGGGGGGCCTTGGGCTCTGCACTCTGAACTCCCAGCCCCATCCTCCAGGCTGGCTGGGTTGGGTTGAATGACTTGGCTGCTTCCCCGAAAGGATGGGCTAGGCGGGCTTCTGTAGGCAGGCTCTGAAGAGTTCAGAAACCACCCTAACCTCCTCCTTCCAGGAGCCAGAGCTCTATTCCAGACAGAGGCTAGCTCTGGCAACATCACCCACTGATGGCAAAGGAACAGATGGAGGCTAGCAAAGGGACCAGGCCACCAGGCACAGGAAGAGGAAGAGAGGCCCAGGGAGGCAGAGAGAAAGGAAGAAGGGACAGAGAGCCACACAGGGAGACCGAGGCAGGAGGACCTGGGAGGAGAAAGGCACACAGAGCTGAGAAGGCTGGCGAAAAGCAGAAGACAGGCACCCGGCCAGCTGAAGAAGGGGCTTTGTGTCTATATGCAGGAGCACCCAGAGAAACTGGGAACAATCTTCAGACCACATCAGGAAACCCTGGCTTCAATGCTGGGTGACTCCTGCTAGCCTTTGCCCTCTCTGGATCTCAGTAGTTCCACAGACAACACGGGAGCCCACTGCTTCCCGACTAGAGCACAGATGTCACTTGTTCACAGCCTGTGGTTGTGGCTCCGCCCCCTACAGGGTTCCATCTTGCCCAAAATTTATGACAGTAGATCTGATCTCATTCCTGATGGGTGCCCTTGCTGATGGGTGTCTCTCTCTGGGTCCCAATCCAGGCAGGATCTGTGCTCACAGCTGGAGCTCTTATCCAGCAGCTGCCTGAAGGAAACAAAATTGAGGGGCGCTCAGCCCCCTGTCTTGGAGGTCCCTCAGCTCTGATGCTTCCAGCGGGGTAGGGAAGAGAGGTGCAGTGCTGGGTCCCTTCCCTCCTCCATCCGCTGCAGCCCCATACCTGGTGTTGAGTCTAGCCTGGCCTATGACCCATGAAAGCCACCAGGAACCTCAAAAGGACAGTCCCTGGTGGACAGGAGGCTGGGTGGTCATGGGGCAGAGCGAGCAAGGGCTGTGGAGCCCAGAGATAGGGCCAAGGCTTCAGAAAACTCCCTTCTCAGCAGGGAGCTGTGTGAGCCAGGGCAGTCCCCGCAGGGCCAGAGTTCTCCACCCCTGCTGGGGAGAAGAGGCAGAGCAGCAGGCGTGCGTTCCCAAGCAGATGAGAAAGGATGGGTGAGTTAGGAACCTTCAGAGTGTACACAGACCCTCCAAGAGGTAGAGAAGCCTGCTGCCAGTGGCTAGCGGTCTGCAGTCCCAGCTGCTCAAGAGGTAGAGATCTGCGGATTCTGTGCCCTAGGCCACAAACTTTCTCACGTGCCGAACGCAGGATGGCTTTTGATTTGGCCAGTGGCTCACCTAACCCAAATGCCAGTCATCGGGAAAGACTCATGGTGTTTCTGATATTAACACCCCATCAGCAGCAGCCTTTGCAGAGTCACAGCTAGCCTGCAACAGCAAGCACAGAGCCTAACAGTCACAAAAACAGTGAAACACACACACACACACACACACACACACACATCCATCACCCTCTAGCTTCTTGACAGTATACCTCTGTGTGCTGGCTGGAAAGTCCACAGTCAGTTCTCTGACTGCCCTATTCTGAGCATGCCTTCGCCTGCCTCAGTTTTCCAGGAGGAGCAGCCTCCTGAACACATCCTGGCACAGGAACACATCCTGTGTGTGTTGCCAGTGGAGGGGAGGGACGCCCCCTCCCCAGAGCCTGAGCAATCAAGGCTGCTGCCTCCCTGGGCTGGAGTGGAGGAGTGCCGGCCTCCTCTGGGCCCCTCTCTTCGGCAGCAAACCCAGCTCATTTGCATGTGGATCGCGCCTGCCACCATGGGTGCTGGGGTCAATTGAAACTCAAGAAAAGAGAAGAAATTTATGCAAAACTGTTGATTGCATTTGTATGTAATGAAATCATCCAATATTCATCTGACTATAGAATCTAATCTGAGAAGAGAACTGAAGGACATGAGTGTCACTGCAAAACCGTAATGAGCCACTGTAGTGATTAAAAAAGCTCTTGAGCTTTCTGAAAATCCAGGCAGAAATAGCGTCTAATCAACTCTGAATATAGGAGGCGAGATTGGGCTGGCACGCAGCGCACGGCCCACCCCTGGCGCTGGGGGGTGCGTGGTAAACCCTGGCAGCCGTGGTCTGTGGGTGCCAATCGTCCGGCCACAATCAGCCGAGGCCTCGGGTGCACAAAGCAATCTCTGCCTCTTGCCACGCAGAAAGAACCCAATCACCACTGTTGGGAGGGAGCTGCTTGAGGCTTCTGTACCTAAATTAGGCCCCTCCTGGGTTCCTTTCTCCAAACCCCCAGGTAGGGAGGGGGCTGAGAATCTGAAACTACCACACCCGGATGCACCTGGGGGCCCAGCCAGCACCCAGGAGGGCAAGAGTCAGTGTCTCTCAGGAGTCCTGGCTCACCAGTGAGATATCACCTCCTCCCAGAAGCATTCCTTGGCTCCTCTAGCCTCACCATCTCCTGACTGTGCATGCATGTGTTCATTGGGTTTGAACTCAAGACCTGGCACCTTCCGGGCAGCTACTCTACTGCTTGAGCCTCAGCCCCCAGGCTTAGATACATGTGACTTTATCTGTTGGATTGTCTGCTTCTCCCACACAGACTCTGAGCTCTAGGAAGGCAGGGACTCTGTAGTGGTCGGTTCACCTCTTGCCAGCCTTGGCATTCAGAGGATGCTCAACAAACACCAGATGCTTACATGTTAGCTGGAATGAGCAGCCAGATATATCTGGTTGTTTATTTGGCAAATATTTGCTGAGTGTACAGTGTGTGTAAGCATGCCTTGCCAATAAGCAGTCTCAGAGCTCACCGTCTAGGTCTGGGACAGGTACTAAAGATGTTATACTTAATCAGACAACACTGGTACCAACCCAATCAGGGAAGGCTGCTCCCAGGGGCCCATGGGTGGCTGAGAACTGAAGACTACAAGGCCAGTAAGGTCTGGAGTGTCCCAGGCAGAGGGGATGGAATGGGCCCAAGTCCCTGAACTGACTGGCAGGTGTGTGTGAGGAGCTGACAGAGCCAACGTGACTGGAGCCTACAGCACGGGGGAGGCTGGGGAGAAGAGGGACAGAAGGATGGTCCCCTTTCAAACCTTTCCCCCTCAGACCTTGACTTTGGTTTAGCCTGGCAGTGGTGGGTCATGTCTATAATCCTAGCTATGCAGGAGGCTGAGATTAAAGCCAGCCCACGTAGGAAAACCCTGTGAGGCTTTTATCTCCAATGAAGCAGCAAAAAGCTGGAAATGGAGGTGTGACTCAAGTGGCAGAGCATCAGCCTAAGAAATAGTACTCAGGCCCTGAGTTCAAGACCCAGTACTGGCACAGGGACAAAAAGAGAAAAAAAAATTGACTTTTAAGCTGGGAGCAGTAGAGAGCCTCTGGAAGTGACATACTTTGCATGCTGAAGAGTTCAACAAATGGAGAATGAATCAGGCTAGCTTTTCAGGTCTCCAGCAAGAGGGACCCACAGAAGGTTCCTGCAGTGGGCCGCATTATGGCCAAGGCTGCCTTTTAAGATGATTGATGTGACATCCAGAGACAGAGCAGAGGAAGGGAAACCAGGTAAGAGCCAGAAATCAGCCTGTCAGGCAGTCATTCATTCATTCCTGCATTCAGCATCCCAAACAGCTCTGTGGGGGAGCTGGCCTTCTCCACCTTCTAATTGATGGTTTCCAGTCAGCTCTGGGTTTAGACACCGAGTTGCCTATTATTAACATGGATTCCAAGTCAATCTGTTCTGAGAATCGAAGAGACTGAGAATCATGAAGTTGCTTTTTTTTTTTTTTTTTAAGCAAAGACCTTTGCAACATCAAAGGGTCGCTGTGAGTCATTTAGCTGCATTAGACTTTTAAATTATCACTACAAACAGGGAGCCAAACTAGATGACCTTTGCAGCCCTTCCTTCCTCCCCAAATCCCTCAATCTCAGGTGGGCATGAAGATATCTTCAAGTCCCTTGGATTTCAAATCCCAGTCTGAGCTAAGCTCAGGTGGCTCACACCTGTAATCCTA